>NC_062537.1:16355934-16445901 GCF_022655615.1 Tachysurus fulvidraco | reverse complement strand
AATGTGAGGAACAGAAGCCCAACTCACCAAAAAGAAACTTTAGTATTGTTTATTGTTAGTCATGCAGCTGATTGTGAGTGTACTGTATGTCATCACAATTGACATTAAGTCATGAACAGTCTGTTTATAAACAGATGCATTTTTTGTATAATGAATGATCAGTAGTCGATATCTACAATCGTTTCAATAACTGCATCACCAAAAATATTCTGAATATAATTTCAGAATGTGTAAATCAGATACTACCTTTTTCATTTTAGTTTTCACAAACATACAAAGAGTCTCAATTCTCAAATAAAAATTCAAAGTTTAATTGCAATTCCCAGATCTTCCAAATTACAACCTGTCATATTGATATACTTATGCATTTGCATTTTTGTACACGGGCAAACCTTTGTCACATAAACAATCATACTCAGTAAGACAAGTAGTGAAATTTTGTTGTCAATTACAACCGATTGTTAGTGCCAAGTGACTAAGACTATGTTTTGGCTAATAAGTGTTTTGCCTCGCCCCAACCCCCTGCTTCAGCCAATGACTGTTTTACACCGTTCGGAACTGTTAGGACTTGCCGTTCGGAATTGTTAGGACTTATTAGGAACAGATTTCCAGTCCATTAACTGGATGGTACATCAGCTAATCTTTAAATCACTATTGCATACCTTGAATTATCATAGGTGACCTGTAACAATATCCACATCCCTTGTTGCTTTCCTCCTAGTTGTCTCCTGCTGCATTTCAGGCCTAAATATAGAACAGCTCAGTGGTTTCACGTGTCTCTTCTTACTGTTTCTGTGGCTTGGAAACACTAGACATGGGACAGCATGGTCTTGTTGAGGAGGTTATTGATCTGGCTGTGATTTAAAACTTATTCATGAGAAACTGATGCAGAGAACTGCTCCTAAAATGATAGCTAATGGCTCTCAGCGGTTAAGGTTAGAAGAAAGACAATGAACATGTTCTGTCAGGAGACATAGAATAATAGTTTTACTTTTAATTTTACTATTAATTTTTATTCTGTAATATTTAGTGCATATGAATTAGGAATAATTCACAGGGCCTGTATGGCAGATGCTCCAAATAAATGTGAAGTAAAAAAAGAGTTATTTATTTATCATTAATGGAAGGAGTCTCCAGTGTCAGTGCTTTGTAACAGACTGCATGTGGCTTGAATCAATTTTAAAAATATAAAATAAAGGCAGCAGTGACAAATTTATTTTTATTTGACAAAATGTGTAGTAAAATATGTTAAATTCATATTTAAAGCCCCCCTTTACTTTGTCTCTTTCTGTCAAACACTTTAGTGAATCTCTCTCTCTCTCTCTCTCTCTCTCTCTCTCTCACACACACACACACACACACACACACACACACACACACACACACACACACACACTGTCCCTTTCTCTTACTCAGCTTTGTCGCTCCCCAAAAGCTCTGAGCTAAAGGAAGGTAATGCGACAGCTGCTGAACAACTGAAATGGAGGAAATGGAAAAAGGAAGAAAAGAAAAAAGACAGGTGAGTTTCTTATTTTTTTAAGTAAGTTGCCATTTTAAATAAATAACGTCAAATAACATGCCTGTACCTGTCATGACATTAAGATAAGCAAACTTTGTTTATTATTTTTGATCAGAATATATTGAGCCACAGATACAGTAAGTTCTCAGTGTATTTAGTTTTAATAGTGCATGGATCACACCAAGCAGTATTACTACAAAAGTAAAATCTATTTTGTGTAATTGTTTAAACTTTCATCTGTCTTTTCCAAACTTTTAGAAAATATGCCAATGTTCTACAGGAGTTATAATGAAAAGTATAAAGTGTGTTGTTTGTTATTTTTTGATATATTGTGTGTTATTATTGATCAGTAGAATATAATATTATTAGTAATATTTGGTATATGTCTTGTTTGTATTATTTATACAGATGTTAATACTGTTATTAGCGACATTAAAAAAACACAGATTGCAGAGACATATGGGCAGTTTAAAATTATAAACAGCAATAATAACAATTACAAAGGGAGACAAACTGTACATAGCAACAGATGGGTGCCAGTCAATAATTGTATATCTACACAGTGACCTTCACAGCATGTGGACCTGATTAAACTGCCACTTAATGTCTGCTTGAAGTATCTTGTGCTGATGATAAAGTCACTCTGACCTCTCTGTCACTCCAGGAAAAGAGCCAGAAAGACAGACAGGGATGGGGATGAAGATAGAGGGGTAGATGATGATATAAAAAAGAGTAAAGACTCAAGGGCAAACAGTGCACACTTCCTTTGTTCTTTGAGCTAAATCTCAAATTGTGTGAAAATGAGAACGTGTGTGTGTGAGTGTGCATGTGCGTGTGTGGGGGGGGGGGGGTGCACATGCAACATTTTAAATAAGATAATCCAAATTTAGGCATAAATATTATGTCTAATTAGGCATAAAATTATTTTGTTCTTTCTTTCCTTTTTTAAATGATCATTTTTGGTTGTTCACTCTCTCTTCCTGTTACATATTTATTGGAACTTTTCACATTTACAGCATTTAGCAGACACCCTTATCCAGAGCGACTTACACTTTTATCTCATTTTTATACAACTGAGCAATTGAGGGTTAAGGGCCTTGCTCAGGGGCCCAACAGTGGCAGCTTGGTGGACCTGGGATTGAACTCACAACCTTCCGATTGATAGCCCAACACCTTAACCTTAACTAAGCTACCACATCCCCATTTCACTGTTGCATCTGTCTCCGATTTCCATTGGTCTGTTTTCTTTCTTTCTTTCTTTCTTTCTTTCTTTCTTTCTTTCTTTCTTTCTTTCTTTCTTTCTTTCTTCCATCCATCCATCCATCCATCCATCCATCCATACCTTATCTTGCAATTATATAGTAACACATAAATATGAATAGCTCTCTGGATAATTCAAAAGGACACACACACACACACTCTCTCTCTCTCTCTCTCTCTCTCTCTCTCTCTCTCTCTCTCTCTCTCGCTCTCTCTCTCTCTCTCTATCTTTTGTGGACCCACATTAGTCTTATGCTTGTCACTCTTTGTTTCTCATATTTCACCTAACTCAATCCCTTGCTAGTTTACTGTTTTCTTTTGTTTACTGTCTGATTGTTACTCACTTTCCCCCTACATCTCTCTCTGTCTGTCTTTGTCTCTTTCTGTATCTCTCCTTCTCTCCAGACTGAAGGTCATAAGCAAGTGGGTGTCGTTTTCCTCTCTGTTGCTGATGAGCCGGAGATAGGAGACGAAGACAAGCTCACCAAACTCCGTCCCTCATGTAATTCCTTTATGAAATGTTGCCTGATAAAGTGGATCATCAACAGCAGAGCAGCACAGATCGCTGGTACACACACACACACACACACACACACACACACACACACACACACACACACACACACACACACACACACACACACACACACACACACACACATTTCCACTTTACACACTTTTATAAGATTTCCAGTTTAAAATGAATAGCATACTTGTGCTGGGAACATGAGATATACTATAATTGGGCCTTGAGCCTTGACAATGAATTCCTGGGCAGGAAACTAATCCACAAAATCTTAAGACCAGGGAAAATATTACAAGTATTCACACTTTGCACTGGTGGATCATAACCAGGTTGTAAGTACTTCTTCAAAATGCCAAAAGAAGAAACAAGAGCAAGAGACAAAAAATAGTAGTAGGCAATTTATTGAAAACTGTATGTAAACTCAAACAGGCTGGCCATCAGCTGATCAAAAGTTTAAGACCATAGCCTTAAAAAGTTCAAATCTGTGCAAAAACATGGCTTTAATGTCATTGTCCTTCAGAGCAAAAAGGCTTTCTGTTTTTGAATGTGGCAGGATTGTTAAGCTACACAAGCAAGGGCTCTCGCAACGTGCCATTGCTGCCAAGGTTTTAGACAGTAAGACAGTCATTTTAAATTTATTAAAAAATCCTAAGAGTTATGGGACCAAAAAATCAAGTGTTAGACCCAAATTTCACCTGCACTGTGCCGATGTATCCAACGGGCTGTCTGTGAAAACACAGGCCGATCCACGACCCAAATTAAGGCCATTAGTGATGCTAATAATACTGCAGCCCAATGACCGTAAGATAGCATCCCCTGATCTAAATCCCCTTAAGAATGTTTGGGGATGGATGGCAAGGCAAGTTTACAAAAACGTATGTCAGTTCCAGACTGGGGGGCACGGTGGCTTAGTGGGTAGCACGTTCGCCTCACGCCTCCAGGGTCGGGGTTCGATTCCCGCCTCCACCTTGTGTGTGTGGAGTTTGCATGTTCTCCCTGTGCTTCGGGGGTTTCCTCCCCTAGTCCAAAGACATGCATGGTCCTGCGATGGCTTGGCACTCCGTCCAGGGTGTATCCTGCCTTGATGGCCGATGACGCCTGGGATAGGCACAGGCTCCCCGTGACCCGAGGTAGTTCGGATAAGCGGTAGAAAATGAGTGAGTTCCAGACTGTGGATGCCCTTTGTGAAGCCATCTTCACCACATGGAGAAATGTTCATCCCTTTTTGACACTTTTAGTTCTGTTGTAGGGATTTTTGGGATGTGGTCTTAAACATTTGATCAACTTATGAACAGCCTGTTTAAGTTTAAATGCAGTTTTCAATAAATTGCCAATCTCTTATTTTGTCTCTTGTTCCTTTTTCATCTTTTGACATTTTGAAGCAGCTTGTACAACCTGGTTATAATCCACCAGTATGATATGCAAATATTTGTAAAGTTTCCCCCAGTCTTAAGATTTTGTTCAAAAATAATACATAAAATGTAAAATATTTAGTTTATTAATATTATTAATAGCTTTATCCTGCAGCTGTGTAACATGGTTGAGTTGGTACACATGTTTGAAATAGAGTGTTAGGTAGAGCTTAAGCAGTCCATGACTACTGACATCACTTCCTGCATGCGAGGAGTGTGGCTGTGAAAGGCTCCTTCCGCTCAGAGAAATTGTGTGTCTATTTGTCTGTTGGATTATAACTACATTTGAGGAATTATATTATTAGATATCAAGTTCTAATAAAACAAATTAGTTACAATTACTATTTACACCTTAAGGTGTAATCTTGTGCCATCTACGGGCCAGAAAGAAAATATTTAGTGCTGACACTGAAAGGAAGTGTAAAAATATATGTAATTTTTAGAGTGATAGAGTCCATCAGTGGATTCTGGGAGTCTAAGGGGTTAACAGAAGGGTGTGGACAGGTCAGGCTAGTAAAGAGTTGAATAAGTCAAGCAAGGTGAAGATGAACAATTGTGTCTTTAGGCCTAATGCTTAGCTGCATAAAAGCAGCCTGACTCCATCTCCTTAAGAGCTTTACTTCATTGTGCTGAGCTGTGCACTCATGATGCACAAATGAAAACTAAATTATTAACTGCTTTTAAGATCTAATGGTTCCTCATTGATAAAGTGAACTTTTATGTCACAGCTTTATCATAAAATTAGCAAAACTCATTTTAGGCCACTTCCTGTCAGTCATCCAACTCTGCTAGTTGAAACTGTTAAACCAGTGGTCAATGTGGGCATGTCCCCTTTCGAAGGATCCCACATTGGCTTCATAACATCAGTTTGTATTGGCTAAATGAACGACCTTTTCATAAATGGCATCAAATAAAATCTATTTAATAAAAGCATTCTCATCACAGCAACGATGGACCAGGCCCATATGTTCCTCATGTCCACCCATCAATCATACAAGTGACAAAAGTATGATTTAATCTATTAGTCCTGGAAAGTAGAGAGACAAATTTTTTTAAAAGGTGAAAGCTTGTGCCTGATATCTGAGTCAGGATGATATAGGGCTTTAAAGCAGCCTAATGTACTGCTTATCAGTGCAGCAAGTAAAAATTACTCCTGAAATTGAAGGGAGATCCTTCCTCCATTAGCTGCCTTAATACCAGATAAGTGCCGATTAGGGAGGTAAAAGAACTCCTTAAGTGTATTAAAAACTAAAACAGTGAAAGTGAATTCTCAGCACTGTGTGTTTTCTTATATGTAGCTTGTAATGATCATATCCACATTTTGTTTTTTTCGAACTCCAAAGTTTGGAGGCAGTAAAACTTGTTGGATGAATCTTTATGTAAATTCAATTCATTTGTTGCATATACAATCATAAGCAGAACCGTATAATGAGTTTTATTTGACAGTGCCTTGAACCCCAATCTTCAAGTAATTGCACAGGAGACTTACCTGCTTGAGGGAACCTGACATCATGCTTTGCAAGTCATACAGTATGTTCAATTACAGTCCTTTCATGACAAACTACTGAATGTAAATGTAAAGAAGTTAAAGAATTTTTTGTCATTAGCATGCTAGTTAGTTCCGTAATACACTAGCATTCCACTTAGCTAGCTAGTTAGGTGAGTAGATATTTAGAATGAAGTATTTCTTATAGCTACCAAAATGTACAGTACTGTATCTCTAGCAAATGGAGGGATATGTCAGGACTTTGGCCACGTGCAAGTGTTTACGTTCCTCGTTACTTGTCTGCCCTACCTTCGTCTGCCCCTCCCTGTCTCCACACCTGTTTCCTATTTTGAGCACCCTGTCTATTTAACTGTGCCGCGTTGCCTTGTGCAGCGCGGAATCTACTGTTGTCTTGTCCTGTTGTTGTAAGTTGTTGTAAGTTGTGCTAGAGGTTGTCGTGATTAGATAGATATATGGGTTAGTGGAAATGACAAGGTAGTCCAGAACACTGCAACATAAGTTTGGTGAGACTTTACAGTCTCACAGGGGGAAATGTTGTAAAATATCTTAGTAGAATTAATTAAAATATTATTCCTTACAATACTATAACCAATGTAAAGTATTAGGCCTTGCAAAATATTACAATTGCTGTCATAAGACATATGTAGGTGATGTTGTAGGCCAAAGACGTTTATTGCAACCAGATTCGGGGCCGTCAGGCCTAGTCAGTCTGAGCACATTTGTAATAACAACATGTTATGTAGAATGGAAAAGACCATTGTTCCCAGACCTTAGCTCATAAATTGTTATGGAAAATGAAGAAGACCATGGTTCTCAGACCTTGGCCCATAGCGAAAACATGTTATGTAGAATGAAAAAAACAGTGGTCCACAGACCTATGCCCTGAGAACTAAAGGGAGGAAAATCCATAAATGGGCATTTGGTGCTCATAAACATGTTGTGCAGACTGAAGAAGGCCCAGGTGTTTAGTCTAAGGTCATGAAAAATAAGGGGAGGAAAATCCATAAATGGGCATATGGGTGAAAGGTAATGGGAAATAAGGGGAAATTGGGTCAGTGTATTTAGAAAACATAGGAGGTAAGGCCGGTAAATAAGGTGATATGGCACCTGGGCTCCTAGGAGCGCCAGGGTATATATTGAGAAGATATCTGAGGGTTTTTTTGGTTCTTCGGGGGCAAAGGTGTGCGCGTGCACGCACGCGGGCGCATGCCCATGTCCGCGGGTCAAGGTGGGTATTTTTATTTTCGCAAGGACGTCGCGAGAGTTTTTGTTTCTTTCTAGATTGATTAGCTAGCTAGTTAGGTGAGTAGATATCTAGAATGAAGTATTTCTTATAGCTACCAAAATGTACAGTACTGTATCTCTAGCAAATGGAGGGATATGTCAGGACTTTGGCCACGTGCAAGTGTTTACGTTCCTCATCACGTGTCTGCCCTACCTTCGTCTGCCCCTCCCTGTCTCCACACCTGTTTCCTATTTTGAGCACCCTGTCTATTTAACTGTGCCGCGTTGCCTTGTGCAGCGCGGAATCTACTGTTGTCTTGTCCTGTCTCTAGTCTGTGTTGTGTTTCGTGTTTTCTTTGGTATTACAACCTGTTTGTTTTGCTATCCTGCTTTTGGGTCCGTTTCTACCCCTCGTCATGACAGGATACATGTAATAAAAACCCATCTGGAAGCCTTAACCAATGCTTAGGTTTTTAAATAAAAAGCAAGCAATTTACCTAGCCAGATATTGTTTCCAGTTTATTCTCAAGCAATTCTAGTGTTAAACTAGAAGTTATAAGCTTCACTAACTTGTTCATAAAAAAACCCTGAGTAATGCAAACCCTCCTCACTGATCAGTCTGTTGTGAAAAGTAGTTTGTAGATATTTTATTCTATTTTCTATTTCTTAAGCCTTAAGAACATGTTGCATAGGTAACATTTTAACTTTTATGTTTTATGTTGTTCATTAGTGTGTGTGTGTGTGTGTGTGTGTGTGTGTGTGTGTGTGTGTGTGTGTGTGTGTGTGTGTGTTCTCAACATTGAGACAGTGAATTAGAGGAGGTTATCAGTATAAATGGAAATAACAATTCTTACTGAAGTACATCAGTAATAACAGCATTATTAATGGCAGAATGGTTGCTATATTTTGCAGTGCACATTTATAACACCTGCCAACTTGTGATGCAAATGCAATGAGCCATTTTGGTGTCGACTCTTATTGGTGAGTTGAAGCAAATTAATTGATTCACTGAAGAGAGGCAGATTTTTACAGTCATTAATAAGAATTTCAACTCTTGTTTGAATCAAAGCACCTTTTAAAACGATCATATATTTATTATGATGGAGAACCACAAAGACATAAGAAATCACAAAGGGGATTTTTCCACATGTAAATTGAGCTATCTCAAAACCACCAGCTTGACCAAGAACCATTTGTGTCCCACAGTTTCACAAGAGCAGTCAGATTTCCCAAGAATATACATTTAAAACCTTAAAGACAAAATGGAAAGGGTATAGAATTACAGATAGAGAGATGTGTGTGTGTGTGTGTGTGTGTGTGTGTGTGTGTGTGTGTGTGAGAGAGAGAGAGAGAGAGAGAGAGAGAGAGAGAGAGAGAGACGCAGACAGACAGACAGACAGACAGACAGACAGACAGAGAGAGAGAGAGAGAGAGAGAGAGAGAGAGAGAGAGAGAGAGAGAGCTTTTACTATTGCTTTACATAATTGCGGGTCAGGGAGTGTCAGCATAGAGGAAGCCAGATCACAGGACCTCGTACATGAAATGTTCACTGTCTCACACACAGGAGTTCAGCAACGAGCTGCATCGACTCTTCAACTTATAATGGACACTGATCTGATGCTGGCATTCAAATGTTTTTTGAATAGCTTTTTGAAAAGTATCTTTCGACATGTGGTTTTCAAGAGAGTTAAAGGTTTTGGTCAAGATTTTAATCTACAGGATATTGTGACACAGTCGGTCTGCATGAACCTGATGGGATTTCAAAATTGATGTTTTTTTGGATGTTTAGCCAAATTTCTGACACAAGACTCTATTCTGTTCTGAGAGTCTATTCCACTCTTCGTCAACATTTGAGAATTGCTTTGAGAGTTTGTGATCTTATATCAGAAACCTGACTCACATTTGGCTCTGGATTTTACCTTCTATTTGAACTCATCACTATTTGCATACTGAGCTTGACGGTTTGTGGCTTTGCTTTTCTATTACTGCCTTTTTTTAAGCGTATTATTTGATTTCCATCACCATTTAACATAATTTATTTTGAGGAACCTCAACTTGCTAACTCATACTAACTGCTTGCTACATAAGTCCCATGCTGAAGAAACTTTGAATGAAGCTTCAGATGTTATGGTCCCTTTAAATACAAAATAATATCTGAAGTGCCCCTGTGATTTTGATTTTTTTTTTTTTCCTTTTTTAACCGTTTATCTACCAGCATTTTGAAACACATGATGTTCATCATTTAAGGATTTGAATACAAGTTGAAACTTTTTTTGATTGAAATACAAATTGAAAGTACAAAATTGAACTGTTTATACTAACTTTTATATTGAACATTTTGCAATTTTGTAAATCTGATCTGTGCATCTTTATACTGTAGATTTGATGCAGTTTAACTTTATTTTGTAAAACAAATTTAAATAGAAGAACCTCCTTCTTGACTGTTGCAGCTTATCATTACTCCAAACCGTGTTTATTAAGAAACTCAAACTGGTGCTGGACCACCATTTGATTGTATAAAACATTGAAGATACCTTCTTCCTCCTCCTGCATCGACTATCTTCTCTCCAAAATGTCTAAGGACCAATGATATTCCAGATGACAATACGACTTCACGTATTACAAAAGACACTACTCGGAAATCCAGGTTTTTTTTTTTTGGCTGGTGTTAATTCATCATTAGTTGTAGCATACACATTAAAGTCGCCACAATGGGTATGGAACTTTTTGCAGTAGCTGTGGTGGTGCTTCTGTTTTTCATGGTTTTAAAGCAGTTTAGCTTTTGGGACCCACTCTCTATGGAGGGTAAGCTGTCTCTTGGCCTCTCTTTCACTATAAACCTGTTTTCCACTACACATGTGCAAAAAATCCCTTATATAATATGCTGGAATATTCCATACGCATAATATTGCTATCTTTTAAACTTCCATTGAAGGATTGTTCTTCTTGGAGAACTTCTAGACATAAATCTGGTTGCGAGGTCTGTGAAAGTAGCAGTAAAAATGTTTCCAGGCTTTTTAATCTTGCATGGAATCTCTAGAAAGATCACACTGAATCAGATACCACTAGAGGAGACATGGCTGGTCCATGATGCTCCTGCCTCACAATCAAATTCTGGAAATCTTTAAATGCAATTTAAATAGAAAGAGAATATATTGGATATTCCAGTTATCATTACTTGTATTTATATAATTTCTTGACAGACAATATGGCGTAATATTATTAACATGTTTCTTTATTTTTTTCTTCCTTTTTGTCTTCTCTCATCACTTCTTAAGATGGTGAGTGAATATTTACGTCGTATTAAAAACCTTCTCTTTAGAGTTCATGATATAGAAATCAGTTCAACATCTGTTTATTCTATGATGCTGTCCCTTATCAACCTTTCGTTCAGCTTCTCTCCTTTGTCCCTCTCTACATTAGACTGTGTAGATGCTGAATTGGAGCTGTCTATGGTGAGACACCAGCCTGAAGGTCTGGAGAAACTTCAAGCTCAAACTAAATTCACCAGGAAGGAGCTTCAGTCTCTCTACAGAGGTTTCAAAAACGTGAGAATTGGGGGTTTATTAAAAAAAACTCAGAGATGATGAATTGAAACAATTCTCCTGGAAATGGAATGGAAAAAAACATGACAATAAATAAATTAGTTTGAAAATTAAAAGACGGATCTAATAGAATTCGTTGTAAATGGTTGTTATATTTCTCTCTCTCTCTCTCTCTCTCTCTCTCTCTCTCTCTCTCTCTCTCTCTCTCTCTCTCTCCTCATCTCTCCTCTCTCTATTGTCTCCTTATCTCTCTCTCTCTCTCTCTCTCTCTCTCTCTGGTTAGGAGTGTCCCAGTGGATTAGTCGATGAAGAAACCTTTAAGGTTATTTATTCCCAATTCTTCCCTCAAGGAGGTATGCTGGGACTTCAATCTCACACTCTCTTTTCTCATGTGTATTTTTCTATATAGTATTTAAGGGTTCAGTTTAGTTTTAACCTATAATCTGAGCTAATAATAATGTTATCATAACATTCAATAATGTATACAACCAGTTCAAAAGATTAGGCTTTAACATTGCAAAAAGAACGTACTTTTAATGTTCTGAACACATCTGGATATTTCTGATGGTTGTCAGATTATTATGGATCTGATTGTTAACTTTCCTACAGCTGAAATGTTCCTTTACCAACAAAGAAGCTACAGTACAATAATATTAGGGTTGTAAACAGTCTTCATGTTTTTCTTTGTAATGTATTTTTATTTTATTTGGGGGGGGGGGCCCAAAAATCTTTAGATTATTATTGTAAATGGTATTTATTTTACTTATTATTGCTTTTAGTAACAAAAAAAGAGATAGAATTCTTATCTTAGGATCGTACGCTGTTTTTTTGTTGTTTTTTTGTAGGTTTTTAAAAAGAAATTCACTTTTAATGTACTTAGATAACTTTTTCCATAGGTGTTAGATCGACTGACTGTAGAAAGCATCTACAAAAACATTTTTGAATTTGCAACCGAAGCTGTTTATAACTACAAACAGAGCCAGTAAAATACTTTGATGATGTCAGATGTCAATTTTTTATGAATTTGTCCTATCAGAACTCTGAGTTTTATGGTCTATAGATGACATCTGATGTACATAGAAGGCTCATGAACACGTGGGATAATTAGCACACAAGCATTAACTAGCCAGCAGATTAGCTAGCTAGCTAGTTATTTAACAAGAGAGCATCCAAAATAATTGTTAACAAAATAGAGTTAAAAAAAAAGAAAGAAAATGGCTGTAATCGACAAGTAAATTGCATTTAGTACAATATAATTTTTATTTTAATTAAAACAGCTAGTTAGTATGCTAGTATTTTAGCATTGTTTAAACAATATTTGCTAGTTGTATACACAATAATTTTTTATCTCAATTATTTATTTATTAACATATGACTGGCTGTATAATATACATACAGCTTCATATTGTGGTTGTAAATTGTGATTAATAATCATGATATAATAATTAGGATTATGCAAAAATGTTACATTGTGATGCTGCAGTGGCATTACATACACATTATGTAAGGAAATGTAAATATAAATCAAAGTAAATACCTAAAGACTGCTACTGAGTGCTTTTTTCAAACTGCTTTTTTAGATGCCACTACATACGCACATTTTCTGTTCAATGCCTTTGATATGGACCGAAATGGTTCTATACAGTTTGAGGTAAGAAACACACTCAGTCTGTCTCACTATACATACACTATACATAAAAACTTGTTCTGTCTCTGTCTCACATCTGTATATTCTCTTTACGTCTCCCCGATGTAGTTTGGATGTATTGTTTAGATCGGAAAAAAATGTCTTATAGAATGTGTGTGTGTGTGTGTGTGTGTGTGTGTGTGTGTGTGTGTGTGTGTGTGTGTGTGTGTGTGTGTGTGTGTTTGTGTGTGTGTGTGTGTGTGTGTGTGTGTGTGTGTGTGTGTGTGTGTGTGTGTGTGTGTGTGTGTGTGTTTGTTGACAGGACTTTGTAATCGGACTGTCCGTGTTGCTGCGAGGTTCAGTAACTGAGAAGCTTAACTGGGCCTTTAACTTGTATGACATCAATAAAGATGGACACATCACCAAACAGGTGCAGGACAAAACCATTAGTATTTCCTGTGTGTAACTGTTTTAGGATCAGCTGTATGACCAGCAGAATTGTTTTCTCAAATTAGTTACATTCAACACTTTTTTGATCTGCAGGAAATGTTAGACATCATAAAGTCCATCTACGACATGATGGGTCGATACACATATCCCAATGTGAAGGCTGAGGCACCATTTGAACATGTGGAGAAATTTTTCCAAGTAACTTCCTTCCTTCCTTCCTTCCTTCTTTCCTTCCTTCCTTCATTTGTTTGTCTATTAATTCACCAATTAATGAATGAATCCATAATAAACTGACTGATTCATTCATTGATTCATTCATCCATCCAACTTTTCCAGTCATAGTAATACTAAAAACTAACCGATTCATTAATTAAACATTCTGTAAATTCTCCAGAGAAATGGACTGATCAGGATTTTTAGGATTTCATTTGGTTTAATCCTGAAATCCTTGAGTTTAAACATGAATGTTTAATTACTTGGTGCTGGACTATAACAGTGAGGAAAAACTATAAGCTACTGTATAACCTGTGTGTGTGTGTGTGTGTGTGTGTGTGTGTGTGTGTGTGTGTGTGTGTGTGTGTGTGTGTGTGTGTGTGTGTGTGTGTGTGTGTGTGTGTGTGTGTGTGTGTGTATGTGTGTGTGTGTGTATGTGTGTGTGTGCGTGTGCGTGTGTGTGTGAATAAAATGATCCTTCCTGAACAGTTGTCATGTCATGGAAAAGTCTACAGAAGGATCTAAAATAATTTTATTCAATAATTCACTTTCTTTTAATTGGATGAATAAAAGATAACTAAACCCTCATAAACGTTTGAATGTTTGACAGAAAATGGACAGGAACAGAGACGGAGTTGTGACCCTTGACGAGTTCATCGAGACATGTGAGAAGGTAAACCCGAGCAACAGTATATATCAATATAAAATCATATATAAATATTATATAAATACACTGTCATTTTCATTCTTTTTTTTTTATCAGGACCAGAGCATTATGGCTTCCATGCAGCTGTTTGAGAATGTTATTTAAAGTACTGAAAGCCACAGCATGAGAAATCAGTAGAAAATTAATTCAATTCAATTCAATTCTGCTGCAAGATTCCTAATTGGCTAATAAAAAGAGAGAAAGTGATATTTCTACAATCCGCAGTTTTCCTGACTGACCAACAAAACTGCACACTGCTACTGGAGTGGTTATTATAAATTTCCTGCACAAGTTCCTAACACAGAGATTGTGATTCAGGAATATTAGCTGCAAAAAGGGGGGAAAAGGAACATTTTCATTCATCATCATTTCATCCTTTCATTCATCATCCTGGTCAGCGTGACAGAAACGACCAGCTAAGCTTATTATAAAATACTGGTAGCAGGGACAAACACAAATAATAACTCTAGGCATGGTATATCAGAATTCCTTCAGGAGCTGGAAGGATTAGTCCCTTCATGCACGGAAGTGGGCAGGATTACCCAGAATTTCCACCAGAGCAGAGGGGAATGGTCTGAATTTCTTCAGGTGTGGATGGGATTAGTCAAAATTCCTGACTATTGATTTGTCAGAATTTCTTCAGGAGCAGGCAGGATTAATCAGAATTCCTTTCAGATTCTGTAGAGTTGATCAGAATTCCTTCAGGAGCAGGTGGAATTGATCAGAATTCCTTTAGGAGCAGGCAGGATTGCTCAGAATGCCTTCAGAAGCAGGTAGGATTGGTCAGAATTACTTTTGAGATTGAGTGGGACTGATCAGAATTCCCTCAGAAACAGCAGGGAATGGGTGATAAAAAGGTCCAGAGCAAAATTCTTGTGTAATTTGCTGAGTATAAATTGAATAATGGAGAGTGGAAGCAATTTTGCTTTCTGGGGACAGAACAGAAGTTTAGAGATTTTGTGTGAATGCAGTGTTACACACCATATAATGTTTTTGCAAATATGAAGCTGTAAGGATGTAGCATGATGCACTGAAACCTGCATTAACATCTCATATGCTCATCATACTGTGAATTTATCAGAATGTTCTAGACCAGTTGTTGCTAATATATATTCACGTGATAATCATTTGAATCTTTAGACCTGATTGTTTGTTAGATGTTTGTATATTGTTAACACTGATTTGATCTGATTGTATGACACTGGACCAAATAAATAAGCATTTGCATGATTGACTTGAGTGAGCTTGTGACTCTAAACATAATACACAATACACATACAGAACATGTGCAGCAGCTGAATCGCTGCACACTGCAGTTTGTGCTACAACTTTCTATTACAATGCACAGAAGGATTAATATTTTTGTTCCACTCTGTTGCATTTGAAATGAGGTTGTTTTTCTAGCCATAAATGTCAGACAGCAGCATAAACAACAGAAGAGTTTAAAAACCAAAGTGCACAAATTTCTGTTACCACAAGGTGGCTCTATATGCTCTTCCCTCCTCTCTAAACCACCAACCACCAGAAGGTCTACCATGCATCTTACATTTTCTGTATACATCTAACATACTTCAAAGGTCAAAAGGTCATTAGGTTCCATATGAAGCAGCTGTTAACCTTCTTTAACATTTTGCATTTTTGTGCATCGAGGACCATTTCCTTGCTTCAAAGGGGTATCTGCATGTGTGTGTGTGTGTGTGTTTGTGTGTGTGTTTCGGATATGCAGCAATACACCAGTGCGGTGCTAACAGGAAGTCCATACACAAGTGCAAGTGCACTCAGCTTCCGGTGTGAGCTGCTTTCTGGGAGGGGCTCGGGTTCATTTCAACAGAGACAATTTTCCTTCCTGGTAAATTCAGCCTTCAGAGAGTCTGTGTTGTCTTACCTGACACACACACTCACATACATACACACAGTCACACACAGACACACACAATTGATTTCTCCTCTTTTTTAGGGTCTTGGGCTACACAGTAAGTCACCTATTGTTCAGTTTCTTTATCTTCTGCTTTCAATACTGCATCACTTGCTGTATTTTTAATAATATTTTAAATAAAATGTGTATGTAGAAACTTTAAAATATTTCTTAACACACACCCCGGTTTCAACGGTTTAATGCAATGCTTTTGATCTTTTTAGATTTAACAGAAATACCATTAGAAAATCCATCTTATGTTCAGGGTTTGTCCCAATCAAAAGTGGAACGGAAATAAGACACAGAGGAATAAAACACCACGAACATCACTTTTCTGTCAGACATTCACAAAATGGCTGTTTTTGATCAATACTTTCATTCCTCCTTCTGCTTTTCGGTTCATAGTGACTTGAACTGTGACTCTGTGTCCCATGTTGTTATAATGCTATTCCCCTTTTAGCAGAAGTGTAAAACTGACCAACCCAAAAAGATGAGTGTGGTGGTAATAATGTAAAACACAGTAGCACCATGTTGTTAAGACACACACTTCTAGCTGAACGTGGGCTCAGAAGATCAGAGAGTGTGTAGAGAGATTAGCGCTCGTGTCCTTTTTTTGTCATGTTGGATTCTTGCACCATTTACAACCAGGAAATAGAAACACACATCACTTTGCAACATACAACACGTGATGTTCAATACTGACTGACTTGAAAGTAAGTAGAATTATTTGAAAAAACACGAGGCAAAAAATCGAGATTGTGTGATCGGTGTGATCGAGATTTTCTTTCCTGCGTTTGTCCACTGTAGGTTTATATTGTTCTGACTTCTGACATTTTTAATTCTCTTTTTTTAATCTATTCTTTATTTACATTTTATTTTCCCCTCACTTTTATGCTGCTTCACATTCATTCTTTGTCTGTTTTATCTTCTCCTGTCCTCTTGTCTCTCATTTTCTTTTCTCTTTCCTCACCTTTCTTCTCCTTTTCTTTTGTCTCCTCTCCTGTTTTTTTCCTCTCCTCTCTTCTTGTCTCTACTCCTCTCCTGTCTTTTCCTCCCATTTTGTCTTCCTTTTTGTCTTCTCTTCACTCCTTATCGCTCTTCTCCATTCATCTTCCCTCCTCTTCTTTTCTTTTTTCTTCTCTTCACTCCTTTACTGTCCCCTGTTTCAGGTCCATCTGTTTTGTCCTTATGGCTGTTGTGAATTCAGTACAGATCGGAGAAAAGAAATTCATCAGCAAGTAAGTGTTTACAAACTGTATTAGTGTTAAATAACTACTAAGAAAAATCTACAATTCCACTGAGTGCACTCAGACCATGAGCTGCCTCTGTATCAGCTAAAATGTTCATTTCTTAGGACTGACTTACTGTCACATCTCAAGACCTACAACCTTTATTTTGAGGAAACATCGCTCCAGCTGCGGCACAGAGAGGCTAGTCTCACACACACACACACACACACACACACACACACACACACACACACACACACACACACACACACACACACACACACACACACACACACACACACCTGTTAAAACAGACAAAGCTGTTTTGTGCTATTTTGTGTTTATATAGCTTGTATATTTTTTCTAAAACAGGAAGAAGAAGAACTGATCATAGAAGGTTTGCTTAATATCTTCTGGGGCCTCCGGCGACCAATCAGATTGCAGATGCAAGATGGCAAAGAGCCAATCACCTCTCCTCGTTTTCTTGCATCCTTGAGACGCTCCAGAACTGACGGCAACAAAGCAGAGTCAAAGTATGCAGAAAAAAAAATACTTAAGATAACATTCATTAAATAATTACATACATCACTGTGAAAGAGAATACTTATGCCATTACAACAAGTAATATTACACTTTGAATTGGGTCCTCTTTAGAAAACAGCACAGCACACAGGCTCCGCCAACAATTATGTTCACTGAGCCTGAGGATGTTTCAAGTGGTAGTGAAGCAGCAGGAGATAAAGGTGAGTTCAGGTACATAAATAACTGAATCACCTGCTAATGTACATGGTGCTAGCTTTGAATCCTTAAGTGCTAATCACAGTTACTAGGCAAATTTTTTGAAAGTTTGTAGGAATTGTTGTATGTCAGAGTGCTAGTGCGCACTCACTAACTGCAAAAACTGTGGTTTTATGTGTCACGTGAACAGGTGAAGAGGAAGACCCAACCCTGCAGAGGACTAGAAGTTGTGTGAGTGGGCGGAGTCTGGGTGTTCGGCCAGAGCATAGCAAACAGCGTCAAATCAAAAGACACCGATGTTCCTTCAACGGCCATTTCTATAACCACACGGTATGGTATCATTTACTGCAGTCTAATTTTTTTTGTTTATTTTTACCAGTTAATTCTTTTAGATAATGATTCTAATAGAGTATTTTTTACTTTATATATATATTATATATATATATATAATTTATTATAATTGGTTACCTTTAAAACAATCCAAATTTCTATTCTAAAGTCCTTATTTTTAAGTTACATTGGGTAAAGTTCATTCATTCATTCATTCATTCATTCATTTTTAATCATTCAATTCTATTCTAGATTTCTAGAATTTCTAGAAAGTGAAATTCCATTTAGAAGTTCTACTTTAAAGAGTAAAGACTTTATTTGCAAAAGGACATTACTGCAAGATATACAAACAAAAAAAGCACTGGAATTATAATAAAAAAATAAAGTAATCTTATAATCTACCCGGCCACATGTTCTCATCCACATCACACCTGATATCTTCTCTGGCAAGACATCATTGGAAGAATCTTTTGGCATGCCTTATCCACCCCTGGCAGTGTTCAGCTGTGATGTCTTGAAATGCAGCATCCATTGCATCCAGGAGGGACATTTGGTCATGTGGACGATGGTCAAAAACCTTCCATCTCCAGGCTGAGAAAAATTCCTCAATGGGGTTGAGGAAAGGGGAGTAAGGGGCAAGGAAATGGGACATCATCCTTGGATGGGTGTCAAACCAGGCTGTGACCGCACGGGAATAGTGGAATTGCATAACCTTACCTGGACGTATTGGTGACGGAGTTCTTTGATGCGCTCACTTTTCCTTACACAAGGAACTTTGTATTGTTTCATTCGGACTCTGTGTTTAGCTAGAGTCTGAGAAATGAATGTTATGCTGATTGCTGCAATGTTCCCAAAGACAAGGTTGTCCTCTACAACTCTGGACTGAATGTCCATCAGTTTTGTTTCATTGTCAGCAATCACCATGTTGACAATAGCAACTTCCTGTTCTTCATTTGAGGGAGGTAGACATTGAATCCTTAGAGGGACAAAATACAGTTACATATTAGAGACCGGAGGCATACAGTCATTCTAATACAGTAAATGGTAAAATTATTTAGACTTTGCTGTAGGAGAAGCAATATCCTACCTGTTTATTTCTCTGAAAATACAGACAATGGATGCCACTGTGTCCCGGCTGAGATTTGGCTGTACTCGTTCACCAGCCTCTCTGTATGATAGCACGTGGTTTATGACATGGTCAATGATAGTAGCTCTTATTTGATCAGTTACCCTAGCTCTGGTCCTTCTTTGAGTGCCACCACGCATTCTAACTCCTCTCCCTTGTCCTTGTCCTTGCCCCACTCCTCTCCCTTGTCCTGGTACTCATCTTCCTCTCCCTCATGCAGGCATTTTTCTTTCTTTCTTTCTTTCTTTCTTTCTTTCTTTCTTTCTTTCTTTCTTTCTTTCTTTCTTTCTTTCTTTCTTTCTTTTTCCACACAAGATCAGCACAAAGAGTCCTCTTTTAGAACATATGATCATGCGATTGAAAAAACCTCAACACCTGAGTGTGGTTCCTAGATAGGAATGAGCTGTTCACTTTGACTTTAGCCTATATAAGTTATGTTTAGAACATGATGTTATCTGTTCTGACATACAGTGTGAAAGCATTTGTAAATTTGACTGTAAAATTACATTGTTTTGGTCTTGGTTGAGCTTGTGTGTAAAAGAAGTTCAAGCATTTTACATTGGTGTTAATTGTATGCATTTTGTATCAAAGCAACAAGAAATGTGTTAATTGTATAGCCTACAAAGACGGATGTTGTGCTAACCTTGTTAAGAGTTTAGGAAACATGTTAAATGTATTGAAAAAACTGTCATAGCGATTGGAAAAAACTGTAATTCCTACATTTTAAAGAAACTACAGTCAAAATGTCTCTTGTAAAATATCACATTTATAAATGTGAAACATTCCTATACGCTACCTTAGAAGTCATGTCATTTTTCTCCTCGTCCTCTTGCTTTGTCAGACTGCAGTTTTCACCCCAGCATTTGGTTCGGTCACTAACGTCCGCGTCAACAGTTCCATGACGACGTCGCAGGTCCTCCGTGTGCTGCTCAACAAGTTCAAGATCGAGAACAGTCCTGATGAATTTGCGCTTTTCTTTCTACACACCAGTGGAGGTGAGCCAGTTCAGCAACAATAACAAGAATGTTATGAATCTGTTATGCAATTTCAGATGCAATTTGTACAATTTGCTATTAATTTAATGTCTTGTTGATATCAGTGGTCCATAGCAGTCTATGCGAATGCCACAAGCTTCTGAAAGTTTGCACACTCCCCTAGCTGCTGAACATTTTTACTGTCAAAATGTAATCGTATTATATTGGTTCTGTGTTTTCTCTTAGAACGCGTGCAGCTGAAAAAGGATGATCATCCGCTGGCCATCCGTATCCTACATGGCCCATGTGAACAGATCAGTAAAATCTTTCTCATGGAGCCGGACCAGGTGGAAGAGGTCACTTATGATGTAAGATATTCAGATCTACTAGTTCATGCAGTGGATAGGGTTTCAGTAAGGAACAGAACACATGTAAACACGTGTTATTACACATGTTCCTTTGAGGTGTTTCAAAACGTTGTATAAGAGGCAAGTGTGCTTAACATCATTGTCAGCCAAAGAACAACAAACTAATACTTTCAGTGTTGCTTGATATGAATGTCTTCAAAAATGCATGGCTTCTTGTATTTTACAGGAATCATGTTATATGTCTCTGATTTGATAGTCACGTGATGCTAATTGTTTATCACTAAATTATAAGATAAATGAGTACAGTAAAAAAAAATGCTTCACTGCAAGATAGTATTTAACGTTTTACACCATTCTTATCATCCTCAGTTTTGTAGCTTCCAACATTCATTTAAACATGTTAGAAGCTACGAAATGCTAGAAATGCCAGTCTGCTAAATTTAAATGTACTGAACCTCAACAGCAGACAAAGGATGTAGGATGTATACATCAGATGGGATATTAATTATTTACATGACATAGAACAACATGACACTAATAAACAGTAATTTAGGTGTTGGTCTGTTATGTGATCAGGTGGCACAGTATATAAAACTGGAGATGCCTGTGCTACAGAGCTTCATTCTCAAACTGAAGGAGGAAGAGAACAGGGAGATGGAGAAGCTTAAGCAGAAGTAGGTGTAGTTTACTCCTGAATTTGATATTCATACTTTCACACAGAAACAAAGGCACACACACACACACACACACACACACACACACACACACACACACACACACACACATGCATATTCTTGTGTTATTGTGTTGTTTTTTTATTATACAGTAAATTTATCACTTTATTTTGTTGTTGTTTGCAGGTACTGTGAAATTCGACGTATGATTCAGAAGCACATGCAACGTTTGTCTGATACACGTTGTTAGTTGTTTTGTCTCATTTACTTTACTGTACCTCCTGATTTTTCATTTTCATTCAGTACAGAACAAGCCCAGAGTTTACATTAAATCCAAAGATACAAACATTTAAGGCAGAGCTGAAAACGGGGTGGAGGAAGATCAGTGGAGGAGTGGCAACTCTTATTTAGAGCAGGAGAGCAGATGCCACCTTGTAATGCTATGTGGCCAAACTCCTGGTACTTACTTTTTATTCCGTTATTTATACTCTTTTACATTATTTATAGTTTAGTAATCTTAACCTATGTAGTCAGCTACTGTAAAGCAAGACTACCTTTGATATGATGTTCTTTGTGATTGGCTGATCAAATGTAACTGAAAATCTACCTTTATTGACCCACGGATGTCTGTCATTCAGCAACATCCTACAGTGCTAATATATACTCTGTAAGTTCCCTACTACTGCTTGTATCAGCTCACACCATACTGTACTGGGATTAGTGATGCAGTATTTGTAATGGAGTCTCACTGGAGAAAAATAATTAGATCATATTTTAAATAATATTTAATAACTGATTAAATAAATGTGGTTTATAGTGGTACAGTAATGGTGCATCTCCATCAGCCCACTAGCTCCCTAAGTAAGTAATCATTTGAGAGCTACAACAATCCCTTGTCCAAGAGTTTATATTCATAATGAGAAACTTCAGAAAATATTATGTGTTTTCCAGTAAGAGAATAAAGAATGCATTGATGCTCCTTGGTTTTTGTGGTGCATTATGGGGTTTTTAGGGCGGGAACATTCCAGTGTACTGGAAAGATTTTTTGATTGTCAGACAGAGAGAGAGAGAAAGAGAGAGAGACAGAGACAGACAGACAGCCCTTAAATTGACCGACTCGTTGATCACTGCCCCTGACTACTGAATTAGTGAGCTGATTGAGATGACTAAGACTTTTATCCCTGCATGTGTACTGATAGTGGACTCATCACAATATACTCTGATGTATATGTTGTATCCGATGAACCATGAAAGGAGACATAATAAAACTGATATTTTTTGTGTGAACCATGTTTCAGAAGTGGAAAACAATGCATTTAAAGAATTTTAAGCCTGATAGATACTGTACAATAAATAAATGAATAAAAAAAAATATTTGTATTCATTATGATTATTTCATAACAACATGGCCATCGAATAGACCAAGACCAAAAATAGACTACAACGTAAACAACAAACAGTTCTATGCTTAGAACAGAAGTGTGGCTTCCATTTTCTTAAAAAAAAAAAAAAAAAATAGAGATAAATAGCAAACGTTTCTATTGTACTTCTGTTCAAATGTGGAAATCTATGCCTTTTAAATTATATAACTCCATTTCTATTCCTTTCACGATATTTCTATGAGAAAGAAAACCCCACCTCATATAAAGGCTGAATCCCAAATGCTTTCCTCTGGTGCACTGCATCCAATCCATTATCTTATACACTATCAAGTGCACTTACAAAGGGACTACAGATCCAAATGAGATTCAGCCGGAAAGCAATAAAACAGAGATTTTCAGTAACGGGAAGAAGGCCGAGCCACATCAAGCGTCTTTCAGGTAAGAAAGCAGAAATATACTACAATGTCTATTACATTACAACATCATGAATGAAAATGATGATTCCATGTGACTTTATTAAACGATTGAATTAATCTGTCGTGTCTGACGCCGTCTGATCCAACAAAATATATGGCATCAGTAGATGCGCAAGGCATGCAGAATGTGAAGAAATAAGTTGTATTATTTAGTATTTGTTTTTAGTCTTGTTTGTTTGTTTTGCTGCATGTCATGTAGCAAGGTGTATACACACATTGGTGCTGATACTGCATAGTATATTGTGAAATATTCATTCTTGGGGCCCAGTATGGATGAAAAGGATGAAATCTTTATGGGATTATTGCACCAGGATGTTATAGACGCACTGAGCTTCCATTATAAGTGTATATAAAACGTACACATGACTGAAACCTACACATGGCAGAGTATATTGTGAAACATTCATCCTTGGGGCACAGTATGTATGAAAGGATGAAATCTTTATGGAATTATTGCTCCAGGATGTTATAGATGCACTGAGTTTCCATTATATGTGGATATAAAACCTACACGTCTATGTAGTCATGTTCAAGTTGTTAAGCTAAAGAGCCACGTTTTGCCATAGTTCCTAGAGATCTTTCTCTGTGTTATGAACACAATTTTCAATCTACAAACACAATGCCAAAATAATCTTGGAGACATTCACATCACTTCCACAATCCATGTGGAGTTTGCAAGTTTTCCCCCTGCTTCAGGGGTTTCATTTGTTTACTTCACTTTCCTCTGAAAATCCAAAGGTGTGTAGAGATAAGTACGAAGATTTACATCTCTACATTGTTTGTACAGATGTTTTGGGATTGCTCTTTGTGAGATGTTGCGGTTGGTTTGTTTATGTTCAATAGGGGTGTGGTGTATCTTGAAAGCTCTTTGCCATTGTGATATGGTCTTCAACACATCATCCTGACCTTCAGAAAGAAAAAAGAAAATACAGAATAAAATCCCAGTGCATCAATGAGGCTTTTAGTGCCTTTAATATGATCAATTGACCATCACGTCTGTGGCACTCACAGCATATCCGTTTAGGGTTCTCTCTAAGTGCTGAATACTAGACAGGGTTTATTGTAATGACTCATCCATTTAAATTGATCGCATATGTATTCATGTATATGAATGTGTTTGTTAGTATGTATGTTAGGCAGCCTATTTTAGTGCAAATTTTAACACGTGTTTAGGCAGTAAAAAACATTTTCAACATTTTCATTTCCAAACAAAATAATATCTATTACCAAAAAAAATGTTTTTATGTAGGATTGTGCATGTATCATTAAATTTGCATTTATTTTGTGTAGTAGTACTGTTATATTTATTTTTTACAAATAAAACTTTTGTTAGCCTTACTAATATACCTTCTACTTCTTTTCTTAGAATGAAAATTTTAGTTACATATTTCTGTTAAATGGGTTTTTCTTGGAAGGGTTAACTACAAAGAAAAATTCAGTTTAATACAACTAAATGTCCTAATTCAGTGTCCTCCCCTTCATTACAGGATGGGGCAGCTGGGCATTCTCACAGTTTTGTGTTTGGCTTTAATGCTATTGTTACATGACACATCTGCAAGCAAGAAAGGTCCAAGCAACAAGAAGCCTCCCACTAAAACTAGCAACACCCAGGCCAACTATCCGAGGCAGCCCAAACCAAATCCGGCAGGTGGGAGCTATCCGGCAGGTGGGAGCTATCCGGCAGGTGGCAGCTATCCGGCAGGAGGCAGCTATCCGGCAGGTGGCAGAAATCCGGCAGGTGGCAGCTATCCGGCAGGAGGCAGCTATCCTGCAGGAGGCAGTTATCCGGCAGGTGGCAGCAATCCGGCAGGTGGCAAATATCCCGCAGGTGGCAGCTATCCGGCAGGTGGCAGCTATCCGGCAGGAGGCAGCTATCCGGCAGGTGGCAGCAATCCGGCAGGTGGCAGATATCCCGCAGGTGGAAGTTATCCCGCAGGTGGAGGTTATCCAGCAGGTGGAGGTTATCCCGCAGGTGGAGGTTATCCCGCAGGTGGCAGCTATCCGGCAGGTGGCAGCTATCCGGCAGGTGGCAGCTATCCGGCAGGAGGCAGCTATCCGGCAGGTGGCAGATATCCCGCAGGTGGCAGCAATCCTGCAGGTGGAAGTTATCCCGCAGGTGGAAGTTATCCTGCAGGCGGAAGATATCCTGCAGGTGGGAATTACCCAGCTGGAGGACAGTATCCAGCACAAGGGGGAAATATTCCTGGAGGGTATCCTAACCAGTATCCAGGAAGAGGAGGTGTAAATCAAGGTGGGAATTCCAATCAGTACCCTTCAGGTGGTCAGTACCCTGGAGGAGGGGGTATAAACCCTAACCAGTATCCTGCAGGGAGAGGATACCCTGCAGCTGGTGGCTACCCAGTGAGAACAGGAGGACACCAAGGGGGTTATCCATCCATGGGAGGATCATATCCTAACTGGAATCCTAACAACAAAATCCTTAGTCCCGGCTATGGAGGTGGATTTGGGGGTCAACGGCATGGAATGGGTGGCTCCCCATTCTCAAACACAGTTCAAAGCATGGGCTATAATCCATCTGCGAGGTCCAAAGGCTTTGCCAAAAAGGCAATGTTGGCAGCTGGAGTTGGGGCTGTTGCAGGGATGGCTGTAGGATATGGCGTGGGTCGATTTCCACGGCCACACTTTCAGTTCGGCAGCCGCCAAGAGGAGTATTCCTACAACCAATACATGCACCAACGCTATGACGTGAAATCTGCTGACACAAATCAGCGTGGATCATCATCAGTCATCAATCATGACTTTGCATTCAAACCACCAGCTGAGGCCCAGACTTACGAAAAATACATGGACAACTGTGTGAAAAGATCTGACCTCTTGCAAAATCGTGATGCAAAGATTAGTATCATACAGGGGGATGATCCCATGACTGGATCTCTTGAGGCTTCCAGTGGCATTTCTGAGAGAGTTGGCACTGCTGAAAATGGTACAATTAAGGATCCAGTGCCTGTTGAGTCTCAAGAGAGCAATGATGATACAGTGAGCATCACAGAGATTGGTTACCCTGCACTCATCCAGCAAATGAAGGCTCGTAAATGTGTAGAGCTATACATGGTATACTCTGAGAGCTTCCTGCAGAAGCAGGCACAACAGAAACCCAAAAACCGTAGTGACCCACCTGGACATGGTTTCCATGTAATGCTCATGACTGCGATCATGTCTCTCAGCAGCACCTTCTTGTTGAAGTGACAGCAAGGATATGGCCCTAGGGTGTGTTAAACTGGGGTGTGTCCAAAATTCAACCCTTCTCAGTCACTACCTGACATATCACAATATTATCGTGTTATTGTATGAAAATATCGCATGGTTTTCAGTACCTGTTATTCCTATCCAGCAAACATAGACAGTACTTAATTCAATGCTTGCTAGATTCTCAGCAACTAAACTTTTAGCAAAGAATGAACTGGCTAATGTGGCTTGTTAACTGCCTAGTGCAATACTTAATAGTAATCAATAGTTAATTTAAAGCATTTCTTCTTTTTGGTAATGGAAAATTATTCTATAAAGAAAGGGTCAGGAACTGTGGTTTTGCACTGAAAATGAGCTGTATATGCTGTATTATTATTATTATTATTACTATTATTATAATTTGTTGGAAAATATGTGACTTCTGGTGGCTTTTTATTATTTCTAAATAAACTAACATTTCTAACACATTTTGACTGACTGCAATGTTTTTTTAAGAATTTATCAGCCACTTCACTGCTTTATTGAACATCATTTTATCAAGTCCTTATCCTGAGCTTAACAATGTTCCAAGATTAGTGACTTTATGGATGTTCTTCAAAGCCATGATGCAAAACATTAATTTTTCTAGTACTACAACATCACTTTCAAAAATCCAAAACTATCCAGTAGGCCACAGTCCAAACTTTCCAAACATTTTATTGATAGACCCCAGTATAAACACAGAGAGTGAGAGACATTTATGATATTTAATCAAATATCCAAAACCTGATGCAGAAACCTCAGGCTGTACATTGTCCAATATAAATCCAAATATCTATAATACACAACGTTGTTTTTTTTTTTTTTTACTTCTATATGTTGTTAAGAACGCCAAACAGAACTGTGGAGTCCTAAGTCTTGCACTCACACTCACATATTGGCAGCATTAGCTTAAGGGCTGTGAATGAAGACATTTCAATCACACACATCAAGATTACTTTATGAGCTACTGGCATCCCTACATCGGCAACAGGAATCCTGCAGTGGCTTGTTTGCGTTCCTGTGCTGAGGGTATTGTGTCTCTGAACCTCAAGGGTTTATGGGAATCAGCCTCGGTGAGTGATGGATAATGTTGTCGGTAACACAGGTACGAGAAGGTCAAACCCAGCAGTGATCCCACTAACACATCTGGAGGAACAGGCAACAGAGCGAGAGAAAATAAAGACATGATCAAAGATCAAACAAAAATGATTCATATAAATTAACAAAAAAAGATATCCAGATATATTTATATATTGTGGACACAGGTCACATTTTCCCCATAGCTAAAGGATGTTATTGCTTAAAGGACACCCATCCAAAGAATATGCATGTGTTGCAACGGACAGATAAGCAGATCTTTAAATGATGTTAATGGGAATGTGGAATTAGTTGAAAAATTAACAAGTACTAGAAAACAAGAACAAGAATTACAAATTGTTAATGGAAAAGTGGCCTTAAACTGACAGGAAGACTCTTAAGACACTAAGGTAATTCTTACCTTACAGTAAGTAAGTAGGACCTGGCACTAAGTATTAGGGTATAGATGACACAAACAACTAATATTTTATGTAGGGAACATAGTCCTGTATTCCTCTCGGGAAATTATCTATAGTATAATATATAAGTCTGGATATAGACTTATATATATAAATATATAAGTCTGGAAGACTGCTGATTGTGTGGGCTGTCAGTCACCTTGCCAGTGATGTTTGTAGTCACAAGTCCTTGACACGGCGATCAAGACAGCACAGAGTAGAGGCGTGAGGAACGTACACAGTCGCCACGCTTTTCCCCGACCAGCCGGGCTGAAACAGCGAAGCTTCCCGGCCAGGAAAAGTGCCGTAAAGCCCAGTCCAGCAAATGCAACTGATATTTAAGAAGAAAAAAAAACACATATAGGACACAGTATATATTATAAATATTTAATATCACAGCTCTTAGATTTCAGATAATGATTTATCTGAAGTTGTAATAGATTAATTTGTATTGCGAGCTACAAGCCAACTGAAGTTTTATATTAAGTATATTGGGATGTGTTGTTATAATCAACTTTGAAGCACTAATCATTTGCATCTACCTGATATGTTCTCTTGGACTCCAGGCCATGTTGGGATGTGAATATTCTGTTCTCTATTCTGCACTGCAATTTTTATCTTCCAACATGAATCTGCACTCCGATTCATTCCTATGCTTCAGTCATACATGAAATAAAACCTGCAGGGGATGCCAACATTCAGGAGAGGGGTTCTGTGGTGCGGTTTGTAGAGATGTGTAGCTAGGTCACATACCTAACCAAAAGCCATTTCCAATAAAGTCATGAGTCCGCATCATGACTATAAAAAAGCTGCAAGTTTGGTCTGCAGAAAGTACAACCGACACAGGATTACTGCCAACTAATTAAACCTGGTTATTGACTGGCGTCCATAATTTTCCTCATACTCTTTAGATTGTGGTAAGTACATCACATACCAATAATATAGAAAACATTAGATAAACACAACTAATAACTCTGAACAGTGGATGATAAAGACCAATATTTACATGATGAGTGTCCACTGGGGAAACTCTTCCTGCCTTCTGTGACCACTTCCGGATCGCCGCTGCACTGAAACTCCGGGTTCATCTTACCATCTGGAAAGCAGCGGTAGAAGAAATCGGGACGTGGCCTGCAGAAATAGAGAGGAAAGAAAGAACAAATGTGAAGTCTAACACACATCAGAAAAGCACCAGCAAAGAAAGTAAGTGAGGAACAAATCTGAACAGAGAAATAGGAAAAAAGTAGAGACACCCACAATGTGCCTCTATGTCCCTAATTTAAATGATTTTATTGATTTCTAAAACACACTTTACTTTTAAGTTGATCGGCTGAGGTGTATCTGAATGTATAATTAAAAATAGACAGCGAAGTCTCCAAAAAAAAAGGCTAAATGCCAAATTAATGACTAAATGGTGAAAGAACACCAACTTAAGGCTGCGTGAGTGAAATCTTCCAGTACTGTATATTTTCATCAGTGTTTTAAAGATCACTAGATCAGTATTGGCTCATCACTCACCTGCCCACAGTGAGCTTTACAGCGTTGGTAAAAACTCCATTCAGGAGCAGAGTCAATGTCACAGCTGAGGAGACACACACACAAACAACATAAATTTCAAAAATCATGCTGACATATTTATGATTGTGATATATGACTAATGTTGCTATTGTAAAATCTTAAAGACTGGACAATTTTGTGCATCCAGTAGATTTCTTGTTATGTAAATGTACTTGTAACATCTTCGTAGAAACATACATAAATTATTATAAACACAATCACATGCATACACACACACTGTGTCAGACAAATGTTTAAGACAATGCAAACACAATTAAGACATAATTAAGACATTAATAGCTGTGTTCCAAATGACATCCTACACACAATGTACCCTAGCATCTGGTATATGTAGTTTTTTTTTAACTAACCGTAAGTAAACGCTGTTTCCCAGTCAATTACAAATGACATCATTCTAAGGTAATGCGATGGAGCTAGCTTTAGTAGAAAATGGCATTTTAATATCTATAAAATGTTGTAAAATACCACAATCACACAACATGGTGTAATTTAAAAGACATTAGTAAGACTGTGCCTGGTAGCCCCGCCCCATTTCTGCTACATAAGTATAGCTGCAAGTGTTGAAATATTCGGGTTCTTGAAGTACTCCACTCAGGTACTCCACTTTCTGTTGGAATTGTCACTACTCACACTATTTATACTACAGAATGGAATAAAACAGTGCATAAGTATACGGTTTGGGACATGCTTTGTGTCTGTAAATGCATGACTCACCTAATGAAGCCTCTTTAAGCTCGCCTTTTTCAGTTCTTTTCAAGAATGCAAAAAGCAGAATGGTGGCCAGTGGTGTAAATAAAGCAATGCTCTGTAGAAGACAGGAAGAAAAGAGAAGCCACAGTTTATCCTCTGCGCTACACCCAAAACGTCTTGATCATGATCAAATCGGCTCAAAATGAGTTCAGGTCAAAGGCCCAACGTGTAAACGCAGTCTGGTGTTCATCCAAGCAGAAAGCAGCCTAATGCACTTAATGCACAACCTTTGATGTAGGAGGTAAAAAAGTACAAACGAGCAACCTGTTGTTTATTATTGTGCTATTCGCCAGATCCATGCCCTTATTTCAGAGACACACAAACACAAACACAAGCACACCATGCCTGAAAAGCAATGAGAAGGGATAATTTGAAAGTGGACATATACACTCACCGGCCACTTTATTAGGTAAACCTGTTCAACTGCTCTTTAACGCAAATTTCTAATCAGCCAATCACATAGCAGCAACTTAGGCATGTAGACATGGTCAACTTTAGGCATGTAGACATGGTCAAGACGATCTGCTGCAGTTCAAAGCGAATCACCTCGCAAATCATCTCAAACTGGTTTCTTGAACATGACAATGAGTTCACTGTACTCAATTGGTCTTGTTGAATCTATGCCACGAAGGATTAAGGCAGTTCTGAAGGCAAAAGGGGGTCCATCCCGGTGTAAGGTGTACCTAATAAAGTGGCCGGTGAGTGTAGCTTCACACACACACTCTGTATGTCTGTGCTTATTCAAATGTCCAGGCAAATTACAAACAAATTTCTGACACCGTACTAACCGGAAGTGTATTTTTCCTACCCTGGATGTATATGTGCTGCTGTAATTTTCTCAGGTATTTTCTCATTGTGGGATGAACAAAGGTATATCTTATCTTTTTTCTTATCTTATCTTATCTCATCTCATCTGAGAAACCATGAACAGACAAACAAAAGCTGAGAAAACAAAAGATACAAACACAATCACACTCACACAACACAATCCCACTCTGATAATTCCAAATGTTAATTTTTTGCAATAACACACTTACGAACATGAGTGAGGTAGGAACGTGGTCCTTCTTCACATGGTGGAACCTGTAAATCCAGATTTCTTCAGGCTGAATCTGTCGGGTAAATGGAGCCAGTTGCTCAGTCACTCTGAAATAAGACACAATCAGGTACACTTCACCATAATGCATTGGTTCTGTGAAAAACAATTCAGACAAGATGGGCTTGGTTTGTGATGTCTGTGGCTTTATGCTTACACTCATGTTTTGTACCAGGGATGTCTCGCTCATACAAAATGTTTAATTTAATTTTTTTTTTGGTTGCATTTTTTCCTTTTTTTTTTTTTTTTTTAACAAATCAAGTATTTCTAAGCAAACTTGTATGAATGTGACTCTACATGTCCCAGGTTGCCCTCACGTGTTGTGTAAACGGGTTGAAAACGTAAACAGGTTAAAACAAACCATTTAAAACTATAAGGGATATATTTATATGTTTATATGACATATGGTGAACTGCAAATGTTACACAGACCTAGATCATAAGAGAGTTATCAAATAAACTTTGATTGCATGTGAAGGGATGACTAATCTCTCCTGGGCTCTTCACCCAGCCCAGGCCTGGGAAATCTTCCCTCTAGTCTTTTTGCACTTGACACATCACTGTATGAGATGATAACGATGATGATGATGATGATGATGATGATAATGTAAACACTTACAAAAAGACAGCCAGCAGCAGCAGGCGGACGAATACTTCACAGAGGAAGTCCTGGTCTAAACTCTTCCTCATATCTGGATCTGATGTGTCCCAGTCACCTGCTTCACCTGTGAAGTGTTACAGTTGCATGCTTTGTTTAACTGTACATATCTAACATCTTAGGAATGTATATACCATACAGTTGTAAAACCTGACTGCCATGTTTGCATCTCTACCTCAGGAATCCAGAGCAATTAATCAGTTGCCCTCAACAAAAACACCTACATCATTGTTTCAGGTCCTTTCAGATTTCAACACGATTGGTCACTTGGGTGTGTTCCTGCATTTTGGGTTTTGACACATGTAATCTTGTCACAACTTGCAACCTCTCTCTCTCTTGCGCACGCACTCTCACACACACATACTTTCTCTCTCTTTACACCTTATGATAATCATCCCCCAAGAATATAATTTATTCTGCACATCACAAACAAATGACCAATATCACACGATCTGCGAGTTCTAAATCCAAGCAGACTAATCCAAACTATTTTATATATTGTTTTCATATGGAACATTGTCACTAGTTCTCTTTTTCTCTTTCCATTTTTATTCCTCATGATAAACATTATTTTTAGATAGCATTATCCTACAATGCTATACAACAATATTTAGTAAAGAGATCGAATGAAATAGTGTCAGAAGTCACACAATGGTTCAGTCATCCAGTCCGAACACGCACAAGGGTTCCAATTCATGCGCACACAACTTGCACAAGCGGTCCATGTTGGAAAAAAACGGAACATCAGAACTCAAGCGTTCCATGGCGCCCAAGTTGAGCATCAGAACTCAAGCGTTCCATGGAGCCCAAGTTGAACATCAGAACTCAAGCTTTCTATGTCGCCCAAGTCGAACATCAGAACTCAAGCGTTCCATGTCCCCAAGTTAAACATCAGAACTCAAGCGTTCCATGTCACCCGAGTTGAACATCAGAACTCCAGCGTTCCATGTCACCCAAGCTGAACATCAGAACTCAAGCGTTCCATGTCACCCAAGTTGAACATCAGAACTCCAGCGTTCCATGTCGCCCAAGCTGAACATCAGAACTCAATATCACTTAACCAGGACGTCATGAGACGCGTGTGCGCTGTATTTTGGCCGCTCTGAGCTTCAGAACCCGCACACAAACGTTACATTTCACGCGCGCATAACGTCATAAAGTCCCAGAAGTATGACGTCGCCCGACCACCTAAAGCGACTGGGGACACGTCAGCGTTACATATGACTGAAACGATCAACGCGAGTTTAAACCGGTATTTCCAAATGAAGGTATTTTAGCAGCATTAGCATTAGCATCTCGTCTCCCCCTATTGTCGGATACGAACCTTTATGGTTGTGATTCGTTCCTTTTTTTCAGCCAGACTAAAACCGGAAGCAGAGACGGGTTTGGAGAGACCCGTCACGTAGAAGCGCACAGATACATCTCACATGTCCAAAGCGCCCGATGGGTGAAGGTGCGGATACGCTCTCTCTCTCTCCCCCGGTCAGGAGAATCCAGCTTGGCAGACACAGAGCGAGAGATGGGAAGAGGAGACACGTTTACACGTCACATAGTTCTCACGCCACCTGGAGGTAGTTAGAAATATGAGCTGCAGTCAGTAAGTCTTGGTCAGAAGTGGGCAGGGTTTTTGGCAGCGCGTAAACACTCTGGAAATGAAGGTCGCACTGTTGAGTTAAAGACAGACAGGAAAAGAGCAAAGAGATGGGAAAAAGGGGAGGGGGATGAAAGGGATGAAAGACAAATGAAAGTGAAATGAAAGGCAAAAAATGGGAAGGACTAAAAAAGAGAAGGCAGGTAGAAGGGAATGAGACGGAAGGAAAAGAAAGGAAAGAATAAAGACAAAAAAAAACCCTGGAAGACAGGAAGAAAGGTGAGGAATGAGAGAGAAACAAGAGAAGGTTATAAGAAGCAAGACGGTTTCCAGGTCTAGCTGCTGTAGGCGTGACTTTATAGATGTATGATTTACTGATGGTGACTGCAACCCAACAGTTTCTCTCTTCAACGTCCTTCCATACAAAAGGCAGCAGCACTAAGTGGAGGACATTTCTGGGCAGATGCGACAAAGTAATGTGTGCGTGTTGTTCTGAGAGCATTAAGCACAGCAGCATTGCTGGTTTATTAACTCGTCATGACTGTTACTGTGTTGTAAAGCAGTTCACCTACTGATGGCTAGATACACACTCTCTCTCTGTTTGGACAAAATGAGTTATAATGTCTAGTCAGAAACTAAAGAGATGCTCTTGATATGAGGATGTGGTAGCCTAGTGGTTAAGGTGTTGGATTACTGACCAGAAGGTTACGAGTTCAAATCCTAGGTCCACCAAGCTACATTTACATAATTTAGCAGACGCCCTTATCCAGAGTGACTTACAATTGATTTCAATTTATACAATTCCATAAGGGCCTTGCTCAGGGGCCCAGCAGTGGCAGCTTGGTAGATGTAGGAATCAAACTCACAACCTTCTGATTGGTAGCCCAACACTAGACTACCACATCTCTACCACAAGTTGCCACTGCTGGGCCTCTGAGCAAGGCCCTTAACGCTCAATTGCTCAGTTGTATAAATTGAAATCAATTGTAAGTCACTCTGGATAAGGGTATCTGCTAAATGCCATAAATGTAAATGTAAATATGACAAAATAATTAAAAGCCAGAAAGCAACAAGTGAGGGCAACCTGGGACACAAAGCAAGCTGTCAACAACCCTTAGTGTGTGGGTCGGGGTGTCAGGTCATGGCGGCATGCAGACATGCTGGTTTTCCTCCTAGACTAAATAAGTGAGACCATATCAGTCATGAACATCAACAGGATGGCTGTGAAACTTTGTAAGAAATGGTTCTGGTCTCTCCTGTAGCCTTTATTATTCTAGGTACTAACAAAGAGTCTGCATCGTTTGATCGAAGCAGGCATGGTGGATCATGGTGGAAAAATGCTCAGGTACTGACAGACCATCCACTAGTTTATAGGTCAGTAGTAGTATTTATAAATCAATACAATATTTTATTGGGAGCTGATGCAAAGTAGATAAGATAGGAGCGATTTCATTAAAAAGCTTGTTAGAATGACTTAAATTTTAATCTCATTTTACACAACTTAGCAATTGAGGGTTAAGGACCTTGCTCAGAGGCCCAGCTGTAGTAGGTTGACCTGGGATTCGAGCTCACAACCTTCTGTAGGTTGCCATAACCACTATATTCACTAGGCTACCACATCCACGCCGTTACAATAGTCCATACTTCAGGCAACAAAAAAGTATGAACATGAATAGTGAAAAAAGAAACAATGGAAAAATAAGAGTATAGTCTCAGTGTTTATGAACATCTGCTGGGAAATAAAAGCAGCTGAACACTGAACAAAAGCAGGTAAACATTCAGTAGAGTTTTTATTGAAGTCGAACCAGGCAAGTCTGAGAGTGAGTAAATCTGTGGAATGTTGTTTCTCTGAATAACTTAGCAATTCTGAAGAAAAGAACCATCTCAAAATTTGGTCAAATAAAAAAATACAGTAAAAGAAAGTTACAAAAAGGATGTGCCTATATGTTCACAAACATTCAGAAGTAATTTTACAGGCATTCTTTAGACACTACGATATAATGATAGTGGAGTTTTTTTTTACTTTCCTACTATGTACAGTTGGACGAGCTCGATGCCATAACGTCCCAGAACACAATAACACTATAACTGCACCCCGGCTCAGGAGCACAGCCGTCTAGGAAACTCAGAGAAGCTCGTTCTACCCAGATATCATTTACGATACTTTTATTCAGCTGGAGTGTATACTGCAACACGCGTGGTGAGTTTTACATTAACACTGAAGATTTACACACAACAGAAATAAGTCCAGTAGCAAGATTCCTTAAACAGTCTAGGAAAGGAATGTGACACGTCCTTTAACACATCAACACAAATGGTTTCCCTTGGAGCTGGTGAGATGGCATCATCATTTTAAAAAATATAAAATTGAACAACATAAAGAACAGGCACAAACATGCACAAGATGATTTATGACACTTTAAATCACGTATAAAAAAACAGTGAAGTACAGTGCACTAACACTCTTTAAGGAGGTAAATACAAAATGGTTGATATGGCAACAAAGGCTCGTCTTAAACGTCCAATCAGTAACACTATGCCTTTTAAATCGTTTAGCAAAATTTATACTCATACAAATTCTAGGACTACTTAAAGGCATTTGATCAGAAGGAAACTGAAACACTTAATTTGTATCAAATTAGTGAGAATTGAAATACAATAAGGGCATAAACAAGTCTGATATTTCATGTCAGGAGACCAAAAACATCATCTTTCTGTGATAAATTGTTTACTCTGAGACTGGAGACAGAGCAAACACTGCGCGGTCTGCATTGCTCACTCATGGAGAAAAGTGCTAACGATAAACAAAAAAGTCGTACCTCATCACTTAACTTGCTAGGCATCAATTCACTCAACAACAAAAAAAATCCAGCATGTCAGACGTTTGTCATTATCTTGAGACAGCAGACCCGTCATAACTACAGGTGCACTTCCTAAAGGACGTAAAAGTGTTCGGAAAAGACACGACGTCGTGAAGAAAGCAACAGGAAAAAGAAACAAAAGGTAACAGGATGACGTGACGAGACAAAAGGACATGAACATTTCCTCTCGTAAAGGGAAATTAAAAAAAAAAAATACGATTAAGGGGGAAAAAATAAGCAAAAGGGATGAAGAAAGAAAATTATGAAGAAAGAAAACCTAGGAAATGAACAGAAAAAAAAAATAAGGAAAAAAAAAAGGTTTTTAAAAAATTGAGAAAAAAAAAAAGAAGGAAAATGGCACAAAAAAAAGTTAAAAAACTAAAAAATTACCCCAATTATAGAAGAAAAAGAATCTTTACCCAATAATTCAGAGATATTTTTTTCTAATATCTGTTACAAATGACAAAAAAACAGTGATGTGCTGGATTTTTTTTTATATATATATATAACCGTCTGAGTGTAAACAGACTCTGCATCGTAACGACACGAACAAAACCAAAAAGTGCATGAGACATTGAACAGCGCTCCAGATTTCAAGTGTACAGGACAGGACCACTGCTTGGATACAATACGTTTTAAAAAGCCTGGTTTTTGGCAGTGACGGACTTCTACGGTTCTGAAGAACGTCTGGAATATTATGGGTAACATGTAGCAGTACAGTGGGAAGGAACAAACTAACTGGCTTAGACGATCAGCTCAGCAGGGGTTAATTAATTGTTAAGATATTTGCAATTAAGGTTGCCAAATATGTTCATTGTGTTTATCTTGGACACTCCAGATAAAACTGTTTTGATGGATCACAACAGCATTAAAGTGATCCAACTGATCCATCTTTATGGTTCTGGCTAATCTTTAACCAGGTCTAATGTATTTATTGGTATTGTGCAACTCTGAAAATAACTGTTGCACTGAATATCTGCCACGAGCAATACTGCCGGATGTGAAATACATTGTGGCAACCGTTATATAAACATACTCGTTTTTTTTGTCCTGCCTCCATCATGAGCTGCAAGTGTAGACGCTCCACTGCAGATCACCGTCATCTCCAACTGGTTTAGGAATGGTAACAAAAATAGAAGCTTTTGAATTAGATGAGTGAAATAATTCTGCATTTTCATTGGCGCGTCATCAAATCGGTCTAATACGAACGGCTGGTAATTTGACCGGTTTATTAAGGTTTACTAAGTTACACTGTTATAATACACTGAGATTATAATACGTGGTCACTCCAACGTGGTCACTATTTTGTACAGGTGAAATAAAAAAAAAAAATTAAAAAAAAAGGACATCGGCAACATTATTGAAAAGAACATTTAAAAAAAATCCTCATGGACTGATATTCCTATCGGCACAGCACCAACGATGGCAGTGTTCAGGTGTTTTATCTGATTCTCATAAAAATGCTGAAATTGAAGTGCTTGTCTATGAAATTAAGCAGTCACGACAAGGAGTGAGATTGAACGTAATCCAGGCTGAGCGAGCAATGAGGGAAAAAAAGAGGGGGTGGGGGGTGGGGCACATGTACAATGACATTAAGAATAGTGATATCAAACTCACTAATAATACCAATGAACAATACTGTACACCGTGAGCAGATGTAAACGTAGTCATAAATATATTCGTGATATATATCTTACAAATCACAAACGCACGGGTATGAAGAGGCAGCACGTAACCAAAACCGGAGTCACAGTCTGTTTTTTTTTTTTTGTTTTTTTTGTTTTGTTTTGTTTTTTCACAACTAGCCGATATTCAGACGTGTAGTGAAAATTCTAGTGTAGAGAATCTGATCTATGTGTCTCATATGAATCCTTTCTATTTACACTGAGGTACATCGAATGAAGTTCTCAAGGTGTTGTAGGTACTGGAGAGTGTGTAAAAGATTTCGGCTCCGCTCTGAGGGTGAACGAGAACCCGGCTTGGAAAAGAAAATATCGGTAAAGTGACGATTAATGGGCGTGATTCATTTCCACAATTCGGGATCTGAAACCGTGAAGTCGTGAATTATGACTTTTCGGCTCAATAAATGAAAATGCCCGCTGTTGTAGACCTGGAATGGACAACAACCGACTTGTATGTATGATGATTTTGAAATTCACACCGCCCCCTAGCTGCGTGGAGGGCCTCGTTGTTCTGAATTCCAGTGACCGTGTTTAAGTATTTCAGTATAAGAGCTTTGCTCAGTCACTCAGCCATTTCTCCCTCCTCATCCTCTTCTGCCTCTCTCTCTGCATCCCCCTCATCATCCTCTTCCCTCTCTGCTTCCTCTTCGTCCTTCACCCTCACAGTAGTAGGGAGGCTGGGTGCTTGTTCTGGATCGTGATTGGGACAACAGGGCTGGTTATCCTGGGCGGATAGCACCAGCTTCCCCGACTCGTGATCCTGGCAGAAAGAGGTGGGGCAAAAGTAGCAAAATGCAGAGGCGGGACACTGACACACACTGCATTCGTGCCAAGGGCATTCCCAGCGACCTAGACACACACACACACACACAAAAAGTTTGATTTCCTTCAAAATAATGAAAGAGTCAGTGGATGGATCAAAGAGTCAATGTGTGTCAGTAAGTCACAGTGTGAGTGTCACTGACTGATTCAGATTGAATTCGATGATTGAGTGAGTCACAGTTTTAATGAGTGAGTCACGGAATCAGTGAGTCACAAAAGCAGAGTGTGTGAGCCACCAAATTAGTGAGTCACTCACTGAGTAAGTGAATCACTGAATCATTGAGTAAATTTGTGGTATGAATTCTGCACGTTCCAAAAATAATAAAAATGTGAAAATTGTTGTTGTTTTTTTTTTGCTGCGATCTACTGAGTGAGTCAAAGAGTCATCCACTGAATTATATTTTACTAACTGAAGAGAACTCAATAGTTTTTTGTAGGCGTGGCTCAGTGTACCATAAGGGGGCGTGGTCAGGTTGAGGCAGAGCAGATGATAGGCTCTGGGACAGTCCTTCCTGTCACACATGACCAGTTCTCCGCCCTCACCGCAGCTGTAGCAGTAATAATCGTGACTGCGGCTTTCCATCTTCAGCTTCCTCTTCCTCATCTTCAGCTTTGAGTTTCTTACTTTCTCCTCCTTTTCTAAAACCACAGCACTCTAAGGGATGCAAATAATTACATGTACACATACGAGGTTGAACAGAGCAGAGAGAAAAAATAGGGGATAAAAAGTAAGAAATTTAAAATAGGTGAAATAGCTATTAAATAGTATGCTCTCTCTCTCCCTCTCTCTCTCACACACACACACACTCCTAACACCCATGTACGCATACCTTCGGTCGGACGCCCAAGTAGCCGCTGCAGTTGTCAGCTCCGCAGTGACACGTCGTCCTCCCGTTCCCCAAACAGTCCAGGTTATAATTAAAGGTCAGTTCCGTGTCTGTCCACCAACACACACGTTATCAGTACCACAAAACTATGCTTCAGTATCACATGAAACGGCAAAAGTTGATGCTTCTGAATCTGGTTAATCACAATGGAATAATAATGTGATTTGTTTATTTTGTTTTTTGTTTACAACTCCTATGTTTTTGTTTCTAATATGAAGCTTGATTTGACATTCAAATACAACCAGCAAATGCTTCCTGTTCAATACCTACTACAATATTTAGTGCACTATACACTCCACCATCTATAACAAGCTAGAGAGTATGTTGGATTAGCGTTTGCTCTCACACCTGCTGCGATGTCACACAGAGTAAAGAGGCCGATGCGGACGTCGCCGTTCACGGTCCATTTCTGTGTCTCGCAGTTTGGACTGCAACTGTGATTTATAAAGCGTGACAAGTTCCCTTTGGGCCCAGCATCAATCACACGATCCTGTAACACACGTGCACGCGCACACACACACAAACACACACACACAAAATTAAAACCAATCCAGCATACCAGCAGGACGTTGGTGGCAACATTATAATTATAGTATATTAATATTAATAACAACACTATTGTATATTATAATACTATTATATAGAACATGACACTATTATATAATAAAATAAGAACACTATAATGTTATAATACTACTATTGCAGTACTATTATTAACATTAAAATGACCATTTTAATTGTCCTAATCATGGCATCCCGTCATATTTATGTATTTACACTTTGACTAAAAGATGAATTCTCACTTTTGGCCGAAGTGGATAATATATTACCTTGGTGAGGGTGAGCATGTAGAAGTTGGTCACGTGGTTCTTGTTGGCATGGCTGATTCGCTGTCGACATTCCTCCAGATCGATCAGTTCTCCTACGTACTCGATCACAAAATCTCCCTTCAAAAACACACACACACACACACACGTCAGTTTAGCTATGCATAATATGACACACTTGAGGTCCTGTTCCTATTACGGGGGGTGTTGTCGTGTCCTGATGTTCATATTTCTGACTGACCTTTTTGAGATCCTGTTTGGTTTTGAGGCCCCAGCCGCACGTCTCCGTTTTGATCACCTCCATTTTTGGATACTGCCGTTTGTTGAAGCTCTGGTTGAGGCAGCGCTCGGCGGCGGCACACACCTGCGGGTGACACTCGTACTGCAGTGCCCGGTTCACACACTCCGACTCCTGAGAGCACGGGCGCTCGTCGGTCGGCTTGCAGTTGCAGCGTGGGATCTCTGACAGGTCGGCAAAACACACCTGCACCTTCCCTATGGGCTTGTTACACTGAGCGGGGGGTGGGGTAGGGGTGGGGGTGTTATATACAGGTTTAAAGGTTTAACCTAACAGAAAAAAAAATAAAGAACATGTGTTGAAGAGTGGGATCTGACTAGTACCTTGATGAGTTTGTATGGAGGAGGCCGACGTGAGTTGCGTTCCTGTTCCAGAGCTTCTTTGGTCTCTCGCTGAGATTTCAGCTCCTGAAACCTCCTCGCTGCCTCCTCGAGTGCTACACACACACACACACACACACACACACACACACACGTTAGATTAGCAGTGTCCTTTCCAAGTGCAGTAATATTGTCCTACATAGTAAGACTGCACAAAACTGACCTCTTAACAAAAGAAAATATATTTTAAAAAAGCTCTATAAAAAGATTCTAAGCTTTACAAACTAACATTTTCTCTGATTTTGATTCAATAAAATGCCAAATATTCAACGTCTTTTACAGTAAGGGATTGACAAGCGTGATTTTTTTTTTTTTTTTTGGAAAAGAAAAAACTGCACATTAAAAAGTAGACGATTCTCACACCGCAAACTTGCCGCCCTTTTATTTGTACCTTTTTTAAATGTCTTGTTAATCCCAATTTGTCCCTCAGCAAAGTTCTTGTCATTTTCCAAGTATGGGAAAACTCGGCCCTGGTGGATCCAGTAGTAATCGTGCGACCCGAAGAAAAAGACAGGAAAATCCCCGATGTCATGTTTCAAGTTCTGGATGTTGGATGGAACCAGCCGAGGGTTACAGATCTCCGCAGGCCACCATCTACACAACAGAGAAATCACAAGTAACGCTTACTATTTATACAGTCTTATGGAGAAAAAAATCTCTGGCTGCTTATTTGGAACGAGTGTATCTGTGAGTATTATTTTATTGATTTCGAAATGGACTATGAACTGCAAGTCCCTTTAGGATCTCGCAAAGCCAAGCAATTATTCCAAAGAGCTTGCAATGTTTCTAACCTACTGACAATTTTCTGCAAGTTTGGGCCAAGACTTCACTTTACTTTTGTGCCATTTGGCCTTATTCAGAGAGACTTACAATTTATACAACTGAGTGTTAAGGGCCATGCTCGAGGCCCAGCAGTGGCAGCTTGGTGGACCTGGGATTCGAACTCACAACTTTCCGTTCACTAATCCAACACCTTAACCGCTAGGCTACCGCTTGCGTGTATTCACAGGTAGGAAGAACCCTGTGCTTGTGATTTTACCAGTTAAAGAAGTTTTACCCCCCCAAAAAAAAAGCAGTAAGGCTGCATCACAAGAAAACAAAGCATTTTTGGCTGCAACGATCACTTCAGAGTAACAATAGGAACTCTGGGATAAAAGTCGGTCACAGTTAAACACAGACGTTCCCTGTGAAGGCTGCTGTAATTACTGTACAACGTAACACTCATTATTCCATCGTATGTCCTTTTATTAATTGCATTCGCGTTGTGCAGGTGTACCTGTAGTTGCCCAGCTTGACCCAGACGATCTGTTTGTAGCGAGGTTTCTTTCCCGCTCTGCATTCACTACACAGCCATGCTCCCTCGGGCATCTCCAAATTTAAACAGGATGGGTGGAAGGAGGCGGGGCATGCCTCGCAGCACAGTAGTCTTCCTCCTATACACACACCCACACACGTACACACAAACACATACACACACATACACACACACACACATTAAGCACACAAGTGCATTACTGTGGGCCAAGCCCCAGCACCTAAACGTCGACGATTGCTATTCACCAAACCTCACCCAAAAGCAAGCGTGTTTCAAACGCTCAGCGAGGAAGAGCGCGGAACTGCACGGCTGGTTTTACTGCACCCTCGTCGACTTCTCGATCGATGGCTAAAGTGACTGCAATTTAAAAGGCTTTTTTTTCCCTCGCTGCTGACCGCATTAATGAAATCGGAGCGACCTTCGACGCACGCTCCCCGGGTCGTGCTGCAAATGCACCCTCGAGTAATAAACTAGATTGTCCAAATAAAATTCTTTTTAAAAGTTAGGTGAAGTGAACAAGGGTGTGTTAAAACAAACCGAGTTGCAGCGATACTATCAGGAGATTTTAAGAGCTCGTTCTCGAGGGTGAGATTTGAGAAATTGTAAAATTATTGTGTTTTTTTTTTAAATAATTTTTATTTTACAGCCAGTTGATTTGAGACACAGCCAGAGCGATGGATTAGATGCAGAATAATGAGCGGCATGCATGCACGCGCGCGCACACACTCACTCTTAACACACCTGCACCAAATAGCAGAGGCTAAAACAATTACAACCCAAACTATTTTGAATGGCAAAAAATAAATAAATCTGTGCAGCAAACGATGAGGCCAAAAAAAATGAATGAGAAATAAAATGTAAAGGATTTACACAGTGCCACCCAAAATAGGTTTGGATTGATTAAACAAACAAACAAGCAAACAAACAAATAAATAAATAAATAAATAAATAAGCTTAAAGCGAATTTGAATAAAACACAAACCCAAAGTGATTTTGATGAAGGTTGTGTGGTGTAATGTCGTGAAAGTGCAGCTCGAGGACTCAAAATAAGTACAGAGTTTGTCGTCGAATGAAATCTACGCAAAGTTCCATGTAGTCAATCAGCCTGGTGACGGCTCTGGTGTTTTGGTGTTAAAGTTGTGTACTAGAGCTATGGGATGAATGTTTAGCGTTGCTCAACTGCACACCTATAAATTACATCATTATACACTCAAAAAATAAATAAATCTGCTTATAAAAATGGATCTAATCTAATCTCAAAATTAAATTAGTCATTGAATCGGGCAAACCTTTGCGAAAACAAATGAATGAAAGAAAAAGAAAAAAAAAAGAATCACCCGCACAAGAATAAATATAATGTGTAGATGATATAAAATATATAAATATATGTTTAGATGATAAAAAAAGGATCTGTTTAAAATGTTTATGCGGCGCTAGAGCTCCGTCCCTTGCTTCGGCTTAGCAGCTCGATTCTAGACGCGACGATACGTCGGGTTGATTCAGAATCGATTCGGAGTCGATTCGCTTTTTTGACTTGTTTTTGAACCAGGTTAATTTTTTTTGTTAAGAGTGTGACTGATGTGTTCTCACCTGTCTAAAGAACCATGCTGAGGAAGAAAACACACCAGGGTTCCAGTATAACAGACTAAAAACACTGTATAGGTCAAAGCTTCGTTAGACACTAAAATGAAGACTCGACGCATTCTTCACATAGCTCCAGTGCACAATTAAAGTAAATTCACACACCGAACATGTTGACTTCCATTTTGACTTTCTGTCCATCACTTCAGTCTTTTTTTCATTTTTGGTTTAAGCTCAGAGCTGGATTCTAGGATTAGAAATATTTTTTTTTTTAACTGTTAAACACAGAGTGGTTTTGGGACACCAGTAGCTAGTTGCCAGTCAGTCGCACCAGTTGAATTTAAGTTTTTACACCTTGAACTTCAAGTTTGTAAAGTATTACATTGTCGTATATTCAGTTCCTCTAGGATTTCACAAGGAGCTTGCAACTTGCCAGAGATTTTACAGGTTTGGGTCGAGACGTGTTGTGTGATGTCATCAAAACACGCATTCAGCCAAAACCCTCTGTGATGCATCTCCACATCCGTGTCTTCACTGGTAGGAGTTTAAAAGAAGAATCCTATGCTTGGGATTTTGCAAAAATCTCTGCAAGTTGCATCACACATTTTGAACAACAAGCCACAACAGAATTTTTGGACAAACGGGAAGAAAAAGAAAAAAAAAAAAGAACCCTGTGTAAAATCCTGGAGGGACTGAATAATATTATCATAACATTACTGCCGGTTGGTCTTACACTATTCTTCTATGTACCACAGTATGCATATATTTTCCAGGCTTCAGTGTGTTTTGTGTTTCTCTGCCCAGCTTCTACATGCTGTAAATGTGTATTTATATTTAAACTTCCTGTACAGGTTTAGCTGAGCTCACAGTTGCGGTGTTAACATCCTGTTGACTGTCAGCTGGTGTTACGGATCAGATCCGTGTGTACAGATCAGTCATTACTACAGGTTGAGGCACCTTAAGTCTGTGGTGTGACGACACAGAGCTCAATTAACCAAATGTACACAATGTAAACGCTTCATCCTCCTTTTCAACTGGTGCGATTGGCTGCTGGATTTTAGACACACATGTTTACACTTACTTACCACTTACACACAGGCACACACTCGCTCGCACACAGGTACAAACGCACACACGCACTCACAAATCACACACTCGCTAGCACGACAGCACACACTCACTCGCACACAGGCATACACATATACGCACACACACACAAACACACACTCGCTTGTAAAAAGGCACAAACACACACGCACTCGCACACACTCCCTTGTAAAAAGGCACAAACATACACACACACACGCACAAACACACACGCACTCGCACAGACACTCGCTTGTAAAAAGGCACAAACACACACGCACTCGCACAGACACTCGCTTGTAAAAAGGCACAAACACACACGCACTCGCACAGACACTCGCTTGTAAAAAGGCACAAACACACACGCACTCGCAGAATCACACCTACTTAAACACACGACAAAGAAACACTCGCTCGCACAAAGGCACAAACACACATACTCGCACAAAAGCACATTGACAAACGCGCTCACACAGTCACTTGCAAACACACACACACCTCACACAAACTCCACAAACACACACACACACTAGCGCTCTCACATGCACGCACTCGCACACAGCCTCAGCACTAATCTGTAAAAGCATCTAGCAGTTTCTAATTGTCTATACCAAGCATGTGCTGATGTTACATTCTCATATTATGATAATTGCCTAAACTTTTACCACGTTTTTGCAAAATTATCATAATATATATATGTATGTATAGATTTGCTTTGCCCTGCTAAAACATTGTTCCTTTGAGTTCAGAAACATTTCGAATGAACCCTAGAGGACCGGCTATCCTTATGCCACCTTCTGAATGGGCGTCACCATCTCAAATAAACACTGCTGCCTACCTAGGCCGCCTCCTCCTAAGTGGAAAAATTGAAAATGCTAGTGCCTCTGTTATAACATCACCAGTCATCAGCACATGCCTGCTATAGCACACGACTGAGTCTGCTTGCTGCTGGAAACAACACTAAGCTGTTATTATGCGAGACGTACGTTATTTCAAGTCCAGCGTTTGCATTAGTGGTTGCAAATTAGAAGAGCTGAAATTAAAGACAAAACAAAAAATAAAGAAAGAAACAAACAAAAAATTAAATAAAATCTTTTTTAAAAAAAAGAGGCAAAGGCGTGAAAAGCGACAGGGTAAAAAAAAAAAAAAAAGGGAACGGGAGCGAACGTGAAGTTACCTTTGGCCGGATTCTTTTGGGTAGCTGACGAAGGAGAAGGAATCAGAGGTAATTTCATCAACTCAGCACGATTTGACTCAGTCAGAAGGTAGTGAGACTTAAACGTATAAGAACTTAATACGGTGTCAGTGAGGTCGTGCACTAAGCGTCCTACACGAGACAAACAGGAAAACCTGTGAGCAGTCAATCACACTCCCCATGATTGCAGAGAACACACAACAAGCTAAACAGCACACACACACACACACACACAAGCACAGACTCCTGAACAGGATGTAGGGAGTCCTGAAAGAAGAAAACACACATTTTGGAGATTTCAATGTTGGCCTGGGAATAGCTGGTTACAATCAAATTACTGCTGGTGTAAATTTGTAGCATGCACAACTAACTCCAGCATCAATATCACAGTAGTTCTAATTTTTCTTTCTTTAGCTTCCTGTGAGTTCAGTTGCTATTACGTCAGCAACGTTATAAAGACTTGTTTCTTTTCATCTTCTCCCAAGCCAACACCCTCCTCATCAGGATTTCTACAGACAATACAATAAAGAATGAAATTTACTCATCTACTGTTCGTAAGGTGTTACAGCACGACTTAAAAGAAGAAAAGAGAATTTCTATTCTATGAATCGAAAGGCTGAAGGTGCGATCAGTGATCTATGTCGCCAGCGCGGGCGTGAACTCGTGCCGTTAAACACTGGTATGTTTCTGTGAAGACATGAGAAACACACACGCTATTTACTAACTCGAGGTCTGCAAATCCCTGCTTTAAATCCCTGAAAGAAAGAAAAAAACAGCAGGGATTTAACTCTTTATTATTATGTTCAGATTACGAGAAGCATAGAAAGAGTTACTATGGAAACAATAAGGCCTTTTGTTGTTTGAAGAGGCATAGATTAAGCCGTTAATCGATCGAATTAATCCTGCTTCTTTTGTTCGTTTCAAATACGGGGAATATCATCCCAGTGTTTTGATTAAAATGTAGAATTCGAACCGATTTTATTTTTAATGACCTTAAATCTGATCTAGAGGCCAAGTTGACAGTTACACATCACTGATTGCACCGTTCCAGCTGTCTCTCTCACACACACACACACACACACACACACACACACACACACACGAGAAATGATGTGTGTTTGTGTCAGTCACACTTCGACCTCATTCACACTGAATCAGTGTTTACAGATTATCAAGACACACACGGTCCGACGGCCTATAAACACATAGCACATCTAAAAGGAAAAAAAAAGATTAGACGACAAGATAAAAAAAGAGGTTAGCAAACTGCATACTGTTTTTTTTGTTTTTTTTTTAAATAGTGGACTATGGTTAGAAAAAGCACATTTATATCGACAAAGACAACACTGAAGCAAAAGGTCATTATTTAACATTCACTCTATCAGGAACTTAAACGTATACGACGGCCACGTTACTCCAGCTGTAGTCAGCCAGAAGGTGCCTGAAAGATGCTTATTTACTTTAGCTTGAGCTACAGATGTTAATGTCGCTAACAAGTAATGAAAGCCTATAGACTCCAGTTTAGCATCATGCCTAAATCGAGGACTAGAAATCGTCCTTGAAATAGAAATGAACAGAAATCTTCACTGAGGTATTAAAAAAAATGTTTTGTTTTTTTTGAAGCAGCCACCTTAATCTCGGATCTCTTTCTCTGTATAATTTTCAGACTGCTGTAACTCGGAGCGAGCTTCAGACTCGGGCCAGATGTCTGGCGTTCAGATTTTGTGTGTTAGAAACAGAGGCGAACGTGTAAATGGTATAGCACTAGAGTTAACACCGCGCTAAACTGGAGGCTATAAACGTCCATGAGGTGGGTTCAGTGCGAAATAAAAGAATCAGACGTCACATGCTAAGCATGTCTTAGCTGATCGACTACAGCTGGGTTAAGGAGGACGTTTCATTTCTGACCAAAACTGTTGCTGTGTCATAAAAACATTTAAAATCTCTGTGTTTATGTTATTATCAAAGGAAACGCAGGCATTAAGAACGTGCAGTCGGAGTGAGTCAGAGTGAAGCGATAACACTGAGGATGTTTCTCCACTCATCGGAGAGACCTGCTTCTAGACGTCTGCTAACACACACCAACACTATCTAAAGAAAGGGATTGTGTTATTCTCAGTGATGCCTCGAAGATTTCCGGTCCAGCCCACTAATGAAATACTCTAGTGATATTGTGTGCTGTGGGAATAGAAAGTGCAGCTGTCATAGCAGCTTGTTTACTCCGCCTCCGCCTCTACAATCTTCTGATCCTGAGTGACATTGCGTGTGACTACGACTACGACATATTTAAAGGCAACACAATACTCTTACAAATCTCCATGTGTATATATATATATATTACCTAGATGGCTAATCTGTGATTTAAGCATGGTCTCTAACTGTCCAAGAGAGGTCTCTTTGCCCTGTTGAGCAGAATCTCTGGATTTCTGAGAAGCGTCTGTACACTTCCAAGAGTGGGCTCTACCATACATTTACCTTTCTGAGCTGGTCCTCTGCTCCTGTGTGCAGAAATGCAGGAACACAGGGACTCTACCCGCTAAAGCAGGAACTGTATTTTTCGATCAAAACCTCAGCCTTTCAAAGCGCGGCCTCTTCCTTTCCAAACGTGAGCTCGACTCGTCTTTTTACACGGTGTCCCTTAGACACTCTAGCACACGGTAAAGCTCCTCAGCCGAGTGCAGAAACACATCTCTGGCCGCTCTGACTCACTACTGCTCCGCGTTGCACAATGGCCTGCAACTTTTCATCAACATCAACAGTAAACACACTTTCAGTAAAAGAACCAGCCATGTAAGTGTGTAAGATTTAGGCCGAAGCCGGCTGCTCTGGTTCTTTGGCTCTGTGCTGAGTGGGGAACGAGTCTCACCTCGCGAGCAAACGAAACACCAGCCTACGTTTACGGAGGAGCCGAGATGGCCGTTTTTCCTTGTGCCCGAGTGACTGCTGCACACGATGATGTGAGGCGTGATCACTACGCTGCCGGCTGCTATACACAGATCGCCTGCGTGATAGGCTACCGGACAGCGGATACAGCGCATCATCCGGCCTGTGGACACACACATTCGTTTTGTTGTAAACAAAATGACTCAAAATTATACTCGAGTATAAATACGTACAAGTATAAATCTCCAAACATGATATATATTTTAAAAGACACACACATACACAATTATATATACCTTTGTGTTGTGTGTGAGATGTTACACGTTAGCCTGTAAAAACGCTTGATAAACACCAAGCTTATTAACTAGTACAGTACTATCCACACCTCTGATCTGTGTGTCTCAGTCTGTGATTGTGAGGAGGTGTGTGTGCATTATACCACACCTTTGTGGGCCTTTTGTGAGTCCTTTTCCAGCCAGCAGGTATCGCAGCAGTGCTGTGGGCACCTCAGGCCTCGTGGCTCGGCTGCAGTACCTGCATATTTCCAAGCACAGGACTCGTGATAGAAGCGACCGCACCCACTGACCGAACACGGCTTCACATCATCATCAGTGCGTTTGCAGGAGAAACACGGGTGTGAACCTAGAGAGAGAGAGAGAGAGAGAGAGAGAGACAGACAGACAGACAGACACATTAAATTCAGTTACCAGAGAAGGTAACCGTCTGCCAATTTCCTCACTCTGCTCTTGCCTGTCCTTCACATGACCTACATTTTGCGCATGTTAACGATTAATTGGAAACGAGAAGCATCGATTTCTTCAGAATAGATCAGACAAGTTAGACAAGCGGACCAAACAAGCGTACCGAGACCTCCTTGAAGAGGTGGTCTCGGTACGCTTTCAAACGAACTCTGGTACGGTTCGTTTGTGGTGAGAACACGGTCCGAGATCGAATAGACCTAACTGCAAAAAGTATTGCGCATTTTGGACTAAACCAGCTGCCGTAGTGGGTCGTTGGCAATATTTTCGGAAGATGAACATGTCACAGTTTCGCAAAAGTAATGCTCGCCGCCTCCTGAAGTGTCTTGCGATGCGTCTTCGCTGTTTGCAGTGCATTAAAATTATATTTTCAAGCCTCATCCGCGCTTCATTCTGAAAATTAAGACTTTGCATAGAATTCTGTATACGAGCGAGTAGATTACAACCACGAACATAATTGCAGCGCGCAGTTGTCTCTCCATGGTGTACTGTACGCTGTATTTTCCTCTTTTTGTTTGCTTCTGGAGTTTCGTTGAAATTTCCCGCACGTTTATTCTGACCAATCGAGAAGCAGTTTAGGAAATACGCTCAAAGACATGTGGCCAATGAGTGATGTGTTATCACATGACTGCATCTTGGTTCGTTTCAACTGGTGCGGAACAGAACGATCATTTTGGTGTGAAAAGGAACCAAAACTGATAAAAAGCTACAATGTATCATTTATTTGCTTTTGGTCCGGACCAAATGAACCGAACTATAGGTGTGAAAGCTCCCATAGTCTATATAATAACTATTACATCTGTTGTAGCATACAGAGTAATAAAGTGCACACATACAGTGGAAACTAACAGGATAATAATAAGAAGAAGAAGAAGAAGAAGAAGAATTAATAGTTCTGACCTGTTTTGCACTCGGTGCAAATGTTTTCCCCCTCTGTTCCCCCAGCTGAGGCCAAACACTCTGGATGAAAAAACTTGTTACACTCGCCCTCACAGCAAAGCAGGGAATCTCCAAACCTCTCACAGACCTGAAGGGTCACACACACACACACACACACACACACACACACACACACACACACACCTTTCATCTCAAACCTGTGCCCTCTGCATATACTACACAACATCAGGATTAATGAAACGGCATTATGGGTTCTTACGTTCTGGTCTCAGACATACAACAGTACTGATTGCTTTAGAATTTACATACACATGCACACACACGTGCACGCATCAGTCTTATTCAGTCACACTCACCTGACACACCATATCCTTTTTGGAGTTGCCCAGGCGAGAGATGTGCGAATCTTCTGACTGGGCATCCGAGCCGTCGGCGTCCACCGTACCGGGACTGTCTGACCGTTTCTCAAACACACACTGCACACACACACATAACATGAGACGCTAATAGTCAGTCACTAATAAATACACCAAGAGAAGTTAACTCATGGTTCTGAGTCGATTGCAACAACAGATGAGTTAGTGTGTGTGTGTGTGTGTGTGTGTGTGTGCGCGCGTGTCCGTCTCTCACCTGCATGTCGTTGAGGCCTCTGGAATCAGAGTCGGACGTGTCTCTGTAAATAGAGCTCGTAACTTCAACATCCGTCGAGGCTCTGCTGCGTTTCTTCAGTGGTTTACAAGAATCGGAGATCTCACTGGCTCCTGCAAGAGCAAAAACCCCAAGATTCCATACATTGTAATGCAGTGAGGCACAGTGAAGTTATCTGAGCAGAGGTTGTGGACTACTGATTGGTGAAGGTTGTCGGTTCAAATCCCAGCACTACCAAGCTGCCACTGCTCTGCCCTCGGTTGTATAAGACCGGCGTAGATGTAAAGGTAACACACTATTAGTCTCTCAAAGCCTAGACATACTGTACAGACAGGTGTGTGTGTGTGTGTGTCTGTGTGTGTGTGTGTGTGTGTGTGTGAGAGAGAGAGAGAGAGAGAGAGATTGAGTTGGTGTGGAATTGTGTTTAAGTCTGTGATGGAATTTTGTAATCACAGTTATTATTTCTTTTCTGTTTACCTTCCCAGGAGCTGCAGTTAAGTTACTTAGAAGTAAACGGCGTTTCGTACACGAGTTCATATCTCTACATGTTAAAACAAACTGATCAACAACACAAATGCATGTGTAGCGGTCCAGGATTGTAGAGACATTGGGTGATGGTGATTCATTCGGTTTGTAAACAGATTGTTAGATTTGTGTGATTTCAATTTGAGCCTGTGTTAACCAGCGAGGGGTAAAAAATGGTGTAAAATAGTGAAGCAGTCATACATAGAAACGGTTGTGGATTAAAATGAACCCTATAAACCGAAACCGTGACACGATGCTCACCTTTTTGTGATCCCGTCTTAAAGTCCATCTGAGGCATCGCCTCCACCTGGAATCCGACACGGACAGCAACAATTCAACACGGACCAATCCGATTCAATCCACGTGGATTTGGCGAAGGTGTGCGACTCTTACCTGTTCTTTTTTGACCTTTTTCTTTGGAACCGGATCGACGCACTTTTCCGACTCGGAGCGACTCCTCATACATCGTCGCTGCAGCTTCCTTTCCATCGACTCTGCACTCACGCACGCATTCATTCATCAATCAGTCAGCTGAAAGATACCATGCAGGTCGCTCTGTGTGTGTGTGTGTGTGTGTGTGTGTGTGTACCTGAGCCATGTTCAGTAACAGGAGTGTGTGTGAGTTCTGCACTCTCTGGCTCACTCCATGCTGTTCTCTCCTCCTCACTGGAGAACGTCTCTCCCTCTGCTTTATCGCTCGAACCCTTTCATAAAAACGATAACAATTACAAGAGCGTCATTACAGGTTTATCACTGAGCTCGAAGCACGTACCTTAGCAGGCTAGCACTCTGGTACATACCGAGTGTTTACATCTCGGAGGAAATGGTTTCTGCAACGAGACTGAGTGTGTTCCTGCTGAACAATCATTACACACTCCGGGTGAGCTGTAAGTGCACAGCGTGATGATGAAGGTGCTACACCTGCGTTCGTGTCTGTACATAATCGAGGGGATGGGGGCAAGGCATTGGAGTCAAATTTATATTACACTATATAAATTATACAAGTTAAAGATGCACCTGTTAGTTAATATCTCTGAGAATATTAGTCTAGTTTTTTCTCCCAGCGTTAAATAACAGAGACTAGATTTTCTTAATTAAATTAGGATCCGTATGACTATGATTTTTTTTCCTCTCATGTTATCGCAAGTTTGGTCACCTGTGAATTCTAGGCTCACCCACTACACAGCCTTATGATACGGGCAAACATGGCTCTCATGGGTCTCAGCTACTTTTGGCTGTGGCATTACAAGACTCAAGCTCGTTCACTTCCTTATAAGGTAAACGATTATTTCTTACACTAGAATATGGATTGTAAATTCGGGGTGGGTCGGATTAGAAGCTTTATCGTGCCCATGATCTGTAAGATTTACACTCCTGGTTTAAGTACAGCTTCGAAAGCAGAAGTGACCCTCACCTCCGGAGACTGAACTCGTTCGTCGTCTCTCTCCACCTCCTTTTTTATCTCCACCCTCTCTTTGGGCAGCTGCCAATCGCATTTGACGATCTCCACGTTAAGCTTCTTCATTGTGACGGAGAGCGGAAGCAGCTTCCGGGCGGCCGCCGTTCTCCAAGGAGTCCGGACCGGAGGGGGCGAAGGTTGCGTTTCTGTTGTGTCCTCAGGCTCCGCCTCTTCCTCCTGAGTGTCTGAAACGCTGCACTGGCGTCGAGGCTGTTGACGGCGTGGGAGTGTTGCAGGATCATCTTTCTTTAAGCTCTTGGAGCGTCTTGTCCTCCGTTTTTTCATCCTCGTTGGGGTAACAGGGTCATCGCTAGGTTCTGCATCAGCAGGAAGTTTGTCAATGTAAATGAACGTGTAATTCTCATTACGCTCCTCTCGGGTCATGGCGTTTGCCGCCTCAGCGTGGCCGACGCCCACTTCCCACTGAGCACGCTCTCTCTGAGTCCGAGGCTTCAGCAGCTGCATGTGTGTAAAAGACACTACGTTACACAGTGTGATAAAATCGACAGAGATTATGCAATAGAGCTGATAAAATATATTTATGACAAATGAACAGTTTTAGACACAAACACATACGTACATAAATATAAGGATGTAAAACAAAAGACCACCGCTTTCTCGATAAGCAAGTTAATAGAATGACACTTTTTTTCTGTTTAGATACATCAACATTTCTAAAGATATACATTAACCCTTTGATACTAGACAGGATGCAACCTGTACATATATAGAAAAGGGAAAAAAAGATTATTTTATATATATATATATATATATATATATATATATATATATAAAAGTATATGGAGTATTACATTAAACATTAAATATGCCTAACAAAAATAGGTAAAAGAAGCTACTTTAAGAAATATAACCTGTGTAAAAACATTACATATAATAAAGTATAGATTTATAAATGTAGAAATGTAATACCTGCATATATACCGCAAAAATGCTGTATATTACATCGTTATAATTATTTATTAATAAACAAAGTCAGATTGAATAAAAATGCATAGAATGTGCTGTAAAAAAAAGTTTTTCAATTAAAAATCTAACTCTTTATATCTATGATAAAAAAATATGATTCCATAATTATAAAATTCTTTATCGAACTATAATAATAATAATAATAATGATGATGATGATGATGTTATTATTTGTGACTTTAAGGTAATTGATTAATTAATTAATTTCATAAATAATAACTGTTAAATCAAGAATAAGAATAAAAACCATGTTAACCTTCTGTCTCTCAGTGGGATTGGTGGTTTTGCGTAAAGTTTCTGCCTGCAGTTCCTCAAACTGACTCTCTCCTTTATACACCACGATCCTCTTCTCATGAATCCAAGCCCGCTCAGCCACACTGCCGAAAAACTGTACATGGTATTCCCGGTGACCTACAAGCACACAAACACACGTAAATACAGACCACAGCAGCACCTTGATAAGATCTGAAAGGCCACAAATACAAGACAGCGTCACTGATGCAGCACATCGCTATTACATATTAGCCTGTGGAGTTAACACAAGCTCCCTCTTGTGGTGGGAGAGGGAATTACAGGTCAGGACCTTGATGTGATTTGCCTATGAAAGTATTTACCTAGCACACAAGAAGCACCTGTGAAATGTAAAGAGCATGGGTATATTAAATTATTGTGTATGTAAAAACATCATTCAAAAATATAGAAATAAATTGAGCCGGAATTTAAATGAATACAAAAGTGTAAATACAACGTTATGCCAAAGGTACAACATGGAACAAACATTGAGGCGGCGTACAATTTTCTGCAGTAGTGTGATGTATCGGAGCGATTATTACCTCTGGTGTTAATGCGTATGTGAACCTTTAGCTGGGGGTCTGAGGAGACCATGCAGGGCCACCATGGGTACGTCCCTACTTTAGCCCACACCAGATCTCCGATCTCATACTCCACACACACCGAGGTCATGATTTTATCCACCTGTACACATCATCATCATCATCATCATTCACCTTCAGTGAATTCTCGTCTGTAGAACTCTAGTAAAACACATTTCCAAAAAAGAAAGGATCACAGGAACAACCACTGTGCCACCAAACGGATATTTGTAACACTGACATGGAAGTTACACTGACATGGAAGTTTTTGGAATTCCCAAAAATAAAAACTGTGAATGAAAGTGGATCCGTTCTTTAACATGAGAGCTGTGTTGGATGGGGAGGGTTAGTCTTCAGTACCTGTTTTATTCTGTTCAGGGTCACTGGGCTTGGAAATAATGATTGCTTTATATTATTGAATTTTTTTTTTTTTTTTTAGAAAATTTGACAGGAAGGTACAAAAATTACAACTATGTCAATTTACAATGTACAACTTTAAACATGTTTGATGGAATTTAAATTTGTTAAATGGACAACCTTTAAACAAAGACACACACACACACACACACGAGTCAGGACTTTCCTCAGAAACATCCTGTTTCTCTGTAAATCTTTGTGTACTATGCAGCAATTTTACCACTTCTATATTTATTACTGAAATACACCACAGATACTTTCTGCATTTTTCTTCGTATGTCGTTTGAGATTTCAGTGAAATTCAAAAGAAAATGTTCTGCTTCTAAACAAACACCTCTATTATTGCACACGTTCTGCACTCTGTACTTTCTAACTGTTAGAACTGCCATAAATATACACATCAACCTATAACAGACAGCAGATTTTTCTAAATTAATCCTTTACGCGTCACTTACTCGGACCTCCTTGGGTTCTGTTTTAGGGCTGTTGAGACTCAGGGTCGGTTTCTGCTCTTGTATCACAACCTGGCCATCACTGATTTTCACTTCCTGTTCGGCGAAGGCACCGTGTCGACTATTTTTCTTTTTTCTTTTCTCCTTCTTGTGCTCGTTCCTCCTGGTCGACTCCTGGAACTCGTGCAGCAGGTCTCCGCACAGCGACGACTCGAACAGCTCGCGTCCATTCTGATACGTCTTTATGATCTTGATCTTGATTTCGGGGGAGTTCGACTTCTTCTGGGTGACGGGCTCTGAGGCTGCATCCTGAATGGAAGCATGAAGGGGAGGTGGAGTGGAAGGCAGGATGAGGGGAGGAGGGGGGTAAACCGGCTGCAGATGATGTGAGGACGAGGAAGATGGAGGCGGTGGTGGCGGAGGAGGAGGCGGCAGAGGAGGAGCAGGTGGGTGATGAGGTAAAAGTTGAGAATTGGGCTGGTGCTGCTGCGACTGATGGTGAGGATGAGGATGAGTATGGGGATGGTGATGAAGATGAGAGTGAGGAAGAGGAGGGGAAGAGATGTGAGATGCTGCTTTTTCCTGCACCACAGGTGACCTCAGCACTGTTCCCTCCCCTAAGATCAGCCCGTGGTCGGGGTGATAGTTGCGGATGGCACCATAGCCGTTAGCCGAGCCGTTAGGGAACTGCGAGTACAGCGCGAACTTGGCCTGCTGCTCGTAGGCACCAATTCCTGCCTGGTAACCGTTGGTGACAACCCCTAGGTCGTCCGGGGGATAGGAGAACCCCGGATCGAGGGGCGAATCGTAGGCGGAGGGGCCTCCCTCATCCCCGGGGTCGCTGATGGCATCGTATACGTCCTCCTGTCGGATGTTAGCTGAGTCAATGAGCTGAGGCGGTTGCTGGATTGTGTTTCCCATGATCCCTTGCATGAAAGAGAAGGAGAAATCCATTGTTCTGCTCCAGCATCCTTAGGTTTCCCTTTTTCTTACAGGGTCTAAGGGGAAAACAAACAAACAAACAAAAAAGAAATCATTAACACGTCACGGTAAGAGGATTCTGTTGAATTCTTCATTTCGATTGGTCAGAAAGTGTCGATTAATTTTCTCAGATTAATTAATTCTGAGAATAATCCATCTGCACCTTCCCATTAATCCATTTGCTCGAATACGTTCTCGTTTCTTTTGTAACACCTTGTGCAGATGCTTTCAAGCAGATTTAGAAACATGTAACCATTGATATGTTTTCTGTAAGATATTTATTTAGCATTTTACCTTATAGCATTTTATCATAAATTCAAAAAGAGAAAAGAGAAGTTGGTGATGAAACATGATACCCGGAACTTGTTTCATGGACATTCCAACACATTAAAAGTAAATTTAAATAAAAGATGATGTTCTGTTGGTATAACAGGAGCAAACCTCTTCTTGACATGCCATCATTGGAAGATAATCAAATTTCCATTATCATGTTGTTGATTATTTCCCTGTTGCTGTTTTGCATTCAAATGCTAGTGATTAGAAGTTCCCTGCTCTGCCAAGTGTCTCATCCAAGAGATATAGTTCACTCTCTTGGACAAAACATTAGTACCCGACAATTGATACATGGGTCACATGCCTCCATGTACAGATGTCACTTGACAGACTCGGAGATCATCTTTTGTGTTCTGCTTAGACATGACCTACAACACTGTCCCTCCTACAGTCCAGGATGACAATTGCGACAAATCTGTGTCTGACTTGTTAAACAAGCTAAATGGGGACAATGTGCCTGGCCTGTGAAACCCCCAAACCTTAATTTAATTAAACAAACAAAAAAATGTAATCTTTCATTACGTTTCTAAAGGATTGAGGCCGTGTGCAGGAGTCAAAAAGTATCCATTGTTTACACCCAGTCTCTCACTTTCATACTACATTACATTCATTCAAGAAGGAATCCATCCAACTATTTATTCCTGAGAGAACACGCATGAGATCCTGAGGTCAAGTAACTGCTACTTTTGTTAGTATATTTTTTTCTTTATACCAAAAACCTTCAAGAAGCCCAGAAGACCATTAGCCCGTCTTTTCAATAATGCATTTCTAAGGGTCCCTTTGATGCGACACTTCAGTTAGGGACATTACATATAGCCGTGGTTAAGCGTCCTTTCTTCAAAGAGTTCCTTGTGGGTTTCTTGTATTTTCTGAAATGGAAAGACTGCATGCATCTGTGCATAGTTTGCAAATGAGACGTCCTTGTTATGGAGACTTAAATACATAGTGTTGTCATACAGATTTCACCTGAACACAGCTGGTCCAATTCGTGCTAACTGAAGAATACAATAATAATTCTTATTTTAATATCGACAGCAGCGTGTGCGTTACAGTCTATACGACCTGAGAATGGAGGAAACCTGCTGGACAAACGTCCTGCTCTGACATTGTCTACAGCTATTGCTGCATTCAAAGCAATGCTTGATATGGGGAGTTCCTACTCTGCAATTTGCAATCACAAACAATAGCAATTCTTGAGCTTAAAATAAATAAATAAATCGTAATGGAATAGAAAAGCTGGTGCTTGTTTTGCAGCTGTACAAGCAAACTGGAGTGAATGACAATTGCTCATTGAGATCAACAGCTCAAAAGGTCTTAAGGTTATTACAGAATCCCAAAGTGCTGTGGTTCAATGTTAAAAATGCTAGGGTTGATAAGGCACGGTTTCATTATTCACGAGGCATTCAAATTGCTTAAAATTGCCCAGAGAAAAAGGGTTACCAGAGATTGCACTTTGGGTACAAGGTGTTTAGACATTTCCTCTTTCAGAGTTGAATAAAACGCTGCATAGGCACTTGAATAACTGGAAGCTGAAAGGCCAGAAATGAGAAATTTCCATTCAAAAACGTTCTAATAGATGGATATGACACATCTACATTTTCTGAAATTTGGCAGGTACCATTATCCAGAGCAACTTACATTCATCTCCTTTATACAAATTAGCAGGTACAGGTTAAGGACCATGCACAAGGGCTCAGCAGGGGCAGCTTGGCAGCGCTGGGATTTGAACTCATGACTTTCCGATCAAAAGTTCAACATCTTACTTAAAGTGGCTGCAGAAGCATGTTTTTGACTAAACTGGTAAATGCTCAAATTTTGTGTTTAGTGAATGCAATATTACTCTTAATAAGTACAATATAGACACTATGTTCTATGGCACTTTCATGGTATATAGATAAAAACACATTTACATTTTAGGTCCATTTAGCCATGAAAACAAAATGCCATGCCGTGTTTACTTCTTTCATTTTGAACTGCAGCTTGGATGCTAATATACATAACAAGTAAGCAAAGTTTACATTTACAGCAATTGGCAGACGCTCTTATCCAGAGCGGCTTACATTTCTCTCAATTATACAGCGGAGGAATTGAGAATTAATGGCCTTGTTCAGGGACCCAGGAGAGGCAGTTTGGTGGTCCTGGGATTCAAACTCACAACCTTCCAATCCAGTAGTTCTTCACCTTTACCACTGAACTACTGTCATGTCTAAACTGAACACCACACACTTCATTCAACTGTTTCTGTCTGCATATTTCCAAACTTTTGTGGTAGAATTGAACATAAGATGTGATTCAGATGGTATAACTCTTAACTCTCAGAAAAGCGGAACTTACTAGTACAGTTTCTTATCGTTATTATTAGTAGTTCTACCAAGTATACACGTTATACAGTTACTGTGTGTTTGTTTCTTGAAAGCTTTTCCCTAAAAGGTAATTACAGTTCAATTACACATACATATATAAGGTACAAAATATAACGGCACTGATCCAGCAACAAGTAAACGGTTTAATACTGTTCTTTCTGTGTGTACTTTTTTATTTTTTACTGTTTAAGAGAAATGTGATTCATGCATGAGAGTTTACACAATTCTTAACCAGAAGCTACGAGCTTTCCGTGCATTCGGGAGAAGGGGGACATTTTTTGTTCCTGGTTTAAATATAAAGATGGAAAAAAATAAAATAAAATAAAAGCAAAAGTTTTTGGGTCAAACTGCATTTGTGTAGTCGTAAACTTCCACCTGTCCACAGTTACAGTACACAGTGCTGATTAAAGCTCATCATGTCAACACTTTCCTGTTTATCCACTGTACTCCATCATCCATCTCTATATCAATATATTTCTACACTTCAGGTTTCAAGGTGACCATCATGTACGGTTTAAATATTCACTAGAATATTTCACGAAGATGTGATGAGAGATGGATTAGATGAAGAGTAAAAACACCTCAGAGATGCATTTTGGTGCCATTTAGTGGACCAGAACTTGCTAAACCGTTTCCACTTTTAATTTCCATAAAAATTGTGTTATCTGGTGCTACAAAGTGAAACGAGTGAAACGTCAAACACTGAAGTAAACACTTATCAAATTAACCGAGACGACATTGTCACCTACTCAACGTTGTTATTATTAAATTGTAATTCGTCAAAACTTTATTGCTTATGCACTTTAACACCCAAAGGAGTCGTAAATAATGAACTAATACGTCATTATATCTTATTAACCTACTAAAAAGCCGTTAGGCTAAATAATAAATCCATTTAAACGGCGTTTCGAGCTGTTACCTTCGACTGCTAACTTAATTCAAACATTGTTTGCTGTCATGGCTAACGTTAGCCAAATAAATATTAGCTAAATACAATAATATTATTAATAATAATAATACCAGAAGCACATTTTAACCTGCATTCAGCATCGTTACAGGGTTTAGAAAGATGTAGTATGTCAAAATGTTTAGTTAATATCCATTTTATCTACATATTTAGGATGATATGATGATAGCACGTCGGCTACAGCTATGCTCTGGTGCTTAAAAAAACGGATCCCGCCGCGATTAGGAAACGATTTAGCATTGATATTAAAACGTGTGTATATCTGATCTGTTTATATTTTCAGGATAAAGTCGAGTCGGTCATGAAAAGGGACGTTTTAGGTGGTTAAAACGTTTTAAAATCGTTTAAAATCGCGTATGATAACATGTAGGCGAAACCTGAGCCAATATGGCTGCCCTTTAAATCGAACTGGCCCGTTTACATTTGTAACCTTTCCGACAAGTGGCCGTTATATTACACGGATCAGGGATTTAAACCGATATAAAGCGTTTTTATTATTCGTCCAAAAGAAAGGAAAAAAACCCAGTGTAAAGCGTTCAGGGCTTCGGTTCGTTTTGACGCCATGCGAGCAAACAACGAGGCAAAACAACAGCAGAATAAAAAATGTCGGTACCTTCAGCGTTTCCCATTCTAAACAAATACAGCAAATAATCTGATTCCGGGTGCAGAGATCATAAAACTAAAGCGATCTAAACAAAGGAGCTGAGCAGAGCAGCTGCAGAGATAAGAAGCTCCGCTCAGGCAAAGGCTTGACCGGGAGAGGCCCGATGTTTTAGTGCAGATCAGGGCAGATTGGACTCCCATAGATTTGATTCAAGCCTTTGCTCGCTCTCTCCCTCTGGATGCAACAAAAGCCCCTCTGCTCGAAGCGGCCCGGTTGCCAGATTGGACTAAAACAGGATAAACAGATCAAAGCAAAACCTGCAGAGTGACCAGAGTCATTATTTATAGTCGTCATTAGAGTCACAATAAAATGTCGGGAAATACATGTTTTTGGATGGAAAAGCATCACTTAAAATAAATCTTGCAGCTCTGTTTGAACCAGTTGCTCTCAGTCCAAGTGGATCAGAATAATCTGACAGTTTAATCCACAACCCTGATCAATCTGATTACTTTATCCGACCGTATCTGCCAGATCAAGAGTTTTAGCAAAAATCAATACACATAAAATATTCTAATTGATCTAATTAGATTTTATTTATATATGTATAGAGAGAGAGAGAGAGGGAGGGAGGGAGTGCGAGAGGGGAAAGTCGTGGCCTAATGGTTAGAGCGTCTGACTCATAATCCTAAGGTTGTGGGTTCGAGTCTCGGGAATGCAGTTTACGTCTAACCAGAGTGGAATAGTAGCAAGTGCAGGATATAGTGTTTACAAGAGTTACATAAAGTGGTAATATGGAAGTAATTTACAGATGTGTGTGTGCTATAAACATAATATACAGATGTCTATAACTATAAACTGAAATTTAATGAAATTTACAGAAGGATATGTGCAGTAACAAAATATATGGCTATTACTATAAGCAGTAATTTACAGATGTGTATGTACTATGAATATAATATACAGATGAATATATATGTGCTATGAACATAATATACAGATGGCTATTACTATAAACTGAAATTTACAGAAGGGTATGTGCTATAAACAAAATATATTGTTATTACTATAAACAGAAATATACAGGAGGATATGTACTATGAACATAATATAATATATTGCTGTTACTATAAACAGCAAATAGATGGGTATATACAATGGTAAGGCAATGATGAGTAGCAATGCAAAAGAAAAAAGAAAAAGAAAAAAAGCAAGTGTGCAAATGAGCATAGTTTAGTGTAACAGTCCATTAGTGCAATAACGAATTGTGGTTTGAAAATGAGCAAATTTACAAGTGATCATAATTTTTTGTGTAGACAGTCCTTTAGCGCAATAGCGAAGTGTGAGGTGCGCGAGGGGGGGTAACAGTGTATGAAGGACAGTAGGATCATCGAGGGGCAGAGTTCAATAAAGAGACAGCTCTTGGAAAAGAGCTGTTAATGGTTAATAAAATGATTAGTATTACAATAAAAAGGGTGGATTTGTGGTTAACTTTGTTAACTTTTCTCAAGCTATTCTGGAAACTGTTCAAACTGATAGTGAATCATTCAAATTGATCAATCTGGCAACCGATATCCTAACCCTGATCTATCACTAATTTACCTGATCATGGCTGTCAGAGTGGCAGACCAAACTAGGTTAGCAGGATAAAGTTTTCCATATGAACGTAATTGATAAAATCCTCTTAGAAACTTATTACTTTGGACTAGAATACAGTTGGCAAATTTGACCATTAGATTGATCAGAAATAGTTTATCAGGGTTGCCAGATTGATAACGACCACCTAGATAGTAAACAACCTAATTTTGCAGGACTGCACTGATTATCATCTTATTAATTGATCACCCACGGTTGGTCAAACAGCTATCTAATGAAACGAATTAATGAGAGTGAATTAAATGAATTATTGAGAGTGAATTAAAATCTGTTGCCCTTAGAATACTCATGTACCTTGGATAGAATTGCGAAATTAACAAAGAGCATACAATTCCTGGAACGAACACTCTTAAATATGATATAGATTTAATGATAACATATGATTGGAATTTTTTTTTATAATTATTATGCATGATCTGGCAACACCGTTTAGCGCGAAATTGAGCTCTTCCTGATTGGCTACGCGACGTGGAGTGAAATGTATGATGGGATTTGTAGTTTTTGTTTTATTTCCCTGCTCCAGACTACACATGGTGCACGTTGACTCATCCCATGAGAAACATAATTTAATATGATAACATAATAGGCTGTAATTGTATAATGATATAATTATTTAATGCAGACATAGAGTACACTTTCCATTGAAATTGATTCTAAATGTAATTAGAATTTTTTCATGGATTAGACGTTTAACAACAGTGACTCATTGATCCAGATTTATTAGATTTGCTCTTTCATCTCAAAGCCACTGTTTTTCCAGTTAATACAAACAACATGCTTTTATCTCTCGATAAGTAAATAAATGAAGTTGTTATTTTATTGATTTAGTTCAAACTAATGTTATTTACTGAACACATACACCAGAGGAGGCAAGATAGTACGCTGATGTTATTAAAAATAATAATGTTGGGGTTATTACTGCTATTATTTACTTTATGGAATCATTTTTTTTATTCTGTTTTAGGTCTTATTTTTCTTCATCCAATTGACTCTTTACTCAATGATGAGGCACATGACAGTCAGCAAAGAAGTTTTTTCTTTTTTTAATTTTTACTAAAAAAATTTTTTGTAAATTCTTTTTATTGGTAGCATACATGAGTCATGTGATGATGAACATTAAAGTATCCTTTTTATTTTTACATAAACAACAAACAAAACAAACAGACAAAAACTCATCTTAATGTGTGCATTAGTTTTTATTAATCCATTTATAATTCATTTTATTATAATTTTTTTATTGGTAGCATGTGTGAGTCACATAAAAGTCAACATTAAACTATCCTCTTAAAAAAACCTTTCACTGAATGTTTTAAGTCATTAGATGCCTTAAAACACTGGTATATGCTGGTAAATGAAAATTATCATCAACAAAAAAAGCAGAGTTAGTTTTTTAAACAAGTTGTTAATGATTTTAATTTTGTAATTAACATGCCCTACTTTTTATTTAGTTTTTGTTACAATGTTATGCCTGGGAACATTTGTGTTATAAGTTACTATTGGATACTAATTCTAAAAACGCTAAATAAACATTTCCTTACAGAAAGACCATCACACACATCAGTGTAAATGAGTTGTTACTATAGAAATGAGAATGTTGCAGAACGAGCAGATTTAATCTAAACCTTGTACCCACCTTGTACTGTCATAGATTTTGACCAATCAGTCGAGAATTCAAAGGCACTGTGTTGTAAGTGAACCATATATGAATTAGAACTTTGCTAACATGTGCACAGAAGGTTAGATTAATAAAATGCATCATTAAGTTATTGTTCTTCTTTTTGTACTTATAAGAGTACAAAGAAATATTATTCTAAAAGATGTCAAAAAAAACCTATGCTACGTTCCCTAACGCTACGTTCACTCTATGAATGTACTACGAAGTTTCTAGTTCTGGTTGCCATAGTAACAACGTTTACTATAGTAACTATGTTTACTATGGCAACAAGCAGACAAAAGTCTGATTAGATTAGACTTAAACTAATCGAAAAGGTTTACATTACTGATTAGAACTTTGGTTGTGTGGTTTGTAATCAGTACCAACTTACATTTCTATCCAACACTGTTACACAGACAAAAAAAATTATATTCACAGCATTAGGCAGATGCCTTAATATCAAATCGCATCAAAAACATATCCAATAATTTGAATTAGGAAAACTGGGAATTCTGACGATGCCAGTGCTATGCATGCCCAAGACCAAAGGAAGTACAGTAAAGGTGTCTATATCATACATGTTGTGGTAAGGAATGAGCACTCTGCTTTCAATCACAGCAACACCAGCCAATCATCAGTGAGCTCATGGAGAGTAGATGGTGCATAAGCAGTAGTTTGACAAAGGGCTAGGAAATTGGCAGGTGAACAAAGTGGAGAGAAAATAGGGAAACAACAACAACAACAACCCATACCATGATAGATAGATAGATAGATAGATAGATAGATAGATAGATAGATAGATAGATAGATAGATAGATAGATAGATAGATAGATAGATAGGCAGGCAGGCAGGCAGGCAGGCAGACAGACAGACAGACAGACAGTCAGACAGACAGACAGACAGACAGAGAGATAGATAGATAGATAGATAGATAGATAGATAGATAGATAGATAGATAGATAGATAGATAGATAGATAGATAGATAGATAGATAGATAGAGTAATTGGTATAAAATATGTAACAGAATGTACAGGATGGAGCAGAAATGCAACGTGATTACAGATAGTGAAGTATTAGTATTAGTGAGACATCAGGGTCCTAGCAGTGTAGTGTAGAGTTCAGTAAGTTTATGGTTGTAGGGACAAATACGTGGGCTACAAATAAGTCAGGATCTAAGAGAGGATTTTAATTAGAACTCATTTAAGTGCTCATTGTGTCTTAGATGTTCAATCTTTGAAAACCGCTATTGCTGATTTGACATAAAGTCAGTGGAAATACCTCACACTGTCAAGTGCCTGAGCATTATTTAAGTGACAGTTTAAAACATCAGCATGTGCAACAGCAATCTCAGCACGTGTTTTACAGGCATGAGCTCTCTGTGTGTCTAACTTTAGAGGAATATGATCCATAACTATTAGCTCAAACCTGTGTACTGTACATATCAGTGTTTCTCTGCGCTGTCTGATGCAAGTGACTTGGGATTATCTGATGTGGCTGGTGTTTTAGGTGAGAAAACAGAACGCATATTGTCTAATAATAACTAAGGAGTCAACTCAAAAATTCAAAAGTCAACTCAAAAAAAGGAGAAATGGTTGGATAAAACATCTTCTTCTTCTTCAACTTTCGGCTTTTCACGTTAGGGGTCGCCACAGCGAATCACCTGTTTCCACCTAACTCTATCCTCGGCATCCTCTACTCTCACAACAATTACCTTCATGTCCCCTTTTAACACATCCATATATCTCCTCTTTGGCCTTCCTCTTGACCTCTTACCTGGCAGCTCCATCTCCAACATCCTTCTACCAATATAACCATCTCCCTTCTCTGCACATGTCCAAACCATCTCAATCTATCCTCTATGACCTTGTCCCCAAAACAGCCAATCTGAGCTGTCCCTCTGATCTGCTTCTTCCTAATTCTGTTCATCCTCATCACTCCTAAAAAGAACCTCAACATCCTTATCTCTGCCCTCTCCATCTCTGCCCCATGTCCTTTCCTCACTGCTATAGTATCAATCTGAAACATCAGCAACAATCTGAAAATGCAGCGAAAAACAATAATCACGAATTATATGAGAAGCCTTTGTTTCACGACTCAGGAAGTGTTTCATATTATCTACTGTGAGACTAAATATGACATATAGCAGAAAACATGAAAAACATGTTGTTTTTCAACATGAGATCATATTTGTATAGAAAATCAGACATTTGCAACCTGATGGGTCTCAAATGATCAGATGACCGCTGGGTTTGGTGAAAAACAGTTTGAAAAAACCTGTAATTTTCTCAGAGGAAAAAACATCAACATGGCTGACTTGAACAGAAATATTGTCATAGGAGAACCTGGAAAATAGAAAACTAATTCTAGACCCCATGTGAATTGAATCCTGTATGGATAGAACTTTTCAGCAAAAGTCATAAGTGATTACCCTGAGTGAGACAACCCAAAGATAGTCAAAGGACACGTTGCATAATCAAATTACAAAATACAGCAAAGCACAGATATAAGTGTAAGTTTTGTGGAATTTTATTTTTAGTTTAACAAAAGGATTACAACTTTATTCATTAACCCAGTACAGACTTACACAAACTAATGCATATCCATCTTTAAGTGTGTGTTTGTAATAGTTTGCCCCAGATGATACTATTTATACCATCAACACCATGTGATATAATACAGAAAAGTTTCATTTAGAAGATGTGGACATTAATAGATTTTAGTCCTCTAATCTGATATTACGAACCACTGCACACAATTATTCTAATTTCTTACTCAAACAACACTAGATAATAATCACTGACTTATCTATCAAAATCATTCTCAAAGAACTATTTGCAATTCTCAGAAAATCTTATCGGTAACATGACCGCTAGTTATTATTTAACAACAACAACAACAACAATAATAATGGTCCTCTTTAAACAAAAATCTGGTTTTATAGTTTATTGGTTTTAGTGCTTTAAATTTGCTTTATTTGACTAATATGAGATAAAAAATAATAATAAGAAAAAAAGAGATGACAAAAAAACTTTACACATTATAGTACAACATTATCATTAAACATTATCCATTTGGTCTAATTTCTCTCCAAATGTACAATACCCTACATAAAGTGAATTACAATTGAAAGATTTCTACAGACCCACGCTGAATCTGCCCTTTCTAATATGGCGGACGCACTGACGTATCGCGCTAACTAATATGGCATTTACTTTTTTCTTTCTAAACCTGTGCTATAGCTGAAAGCATGTCGTTAGAATGAGGACTGTTTCGTACTTGTAAAAACAGGGCATAATTACAGGGTGTTATTTGAACTTTCCACTTCTTGTAGGTTTAACGGTACTGAACATGAGTCAACGTGTGTGTGTGTGTGTGTGTGTGTGTGTGTGTGTGTGTGTGTGTGTGTGTGTGTGTGTGTGTTTTGTTGCTCTGGCAACAAAACACCGCCGTCTTGCGTATACTGATCGCAACCACCATTTTCAACAAAAACTGTGAAATGCGACACTTTACTATTTAACATTAGATCCCTGAACGGTTTTTGGACCGTTTTCTTCTCAAAACTGGCGCCGACGCTGATCTGAGATCAGGCACTCGGGTCTAGAATGTTTCCTTAGTTCTTGTGAGCGTTCCGGGTATCGCGTGTTAAGATCCGTGAAACGTTATTGGTCAATTGTCATATGTAGCACAAGTGATCATGAATTCTATTGGTTGTTATCCTGTCAATCCAAACCCCTCTTTTTCTCCTGACGTCAGAACCTCCTGACAGCCTATTGGCCAATCAGCACTCAGTACTTCACTCATCCGGGCATCCCAGCTGTTGCCATCGGTTCAGTAGATATGATGAGAGAAAGCGGCCTAGCTTCAGTCGTTCAAATTAACATCGGATTTATTTTCACCTCCGCTTTAATCAACTAAATATTACACTGGAGTATCTTTAGTGGAGTAATTAATGATCGTGAATGGCTCATTTCCTTATCAGAAGAATAGTTTTGGCTGCTGGACCGTGACCCTAGTAACGTTATTGCTTAAAGCTAAACTCCATTTTCCTCTCAGCTGAGTCAAATGATTTCCATCTAACTGACTTTTTAGGACACTCCAATTTTCAAACAGGTATTTATTCTTTTTTTTATGCAGTTTTCTCTGGTTGTATACAAACAATCACTAACGTTGCCGCATGTTTGGACGTTGGGTTGAATCCAGAATCGGTGTGTGTTCCCTATACAAGTGCTCTAGTTTTCGGGGAACACTAGTGCCTTCGTGTGCATTATCTAGTGTCTCTTATATCCAATTAGGACTCGGCTCCTCATCCGCGTCAGTATTGATTTGTTGAACCGATTCATGATGTTATTGAAAGCATTGTAAGAAATGTGCGATACAAATTTTCAGTTGTAATTGTTGTCTGTCGGTTGTCTCGGATAAGTTATTAGTGCTTTATGTAGAGCGTTGAGCGATTGTTTTGCGCATTATATGTAGGGAACTGGGAACCGATTCCCAAAATGACTCAACTTTGACTCTTGAGTTTTTCTTCAGTTGTTTATTGTTTTGAATTCCTGATATCAATTTCTTAGGTATTATTAGCAAGCTATGTGAGTGTGTTATAAAAGCAAGCAGCAATCTGACGCACGCACGTGCCCATAGAGTTATTTGGTGTCGTATGACTTTGCGACACTTCACCACAGCCGTGTGTTATTGTTGACATGAAACTGAGTGCTGCTTCACTGAGCTGATTCATTACCCTGGATTTGTTTTGGTGTTTTCAGCAGCGTGTGGTGTGTGACGATCATGGCCGTGTTCAGCTCCCAGGTGCTGCTCGCTGTCACAAAATCAAGGTGAGACGATTTTCAGAGCTTTTCAGAGATTTATTTTTGCTCTGACTTTGTGTTATGGCTGTGTTCTAATCTATTAATTTAGTCTTAAACAAGCCAAATGCCCTTGCTTTTAAATCTGTTTTGCATTGGGATTGTAAACCTGTGTTTAATCCCTTAACCTTAGGTCATTTTAACTTTATTGTCTCAAAGCTACACTGAACCTAAAGTAGAAAACAACACTGGGTTATTAATGTGTGCTTTTTTAAGAGCACATTTTTTTTTAAAAATAAAAGAAAGAAAGAAAGAAAGAGAGAGAACTTGTTTTGCAACCATTTTTAATTACTTCTCAGGTCAAAGCAATTTAAAACAGGTTTGTGTGTGTTTAGGCTGTATTAGTTAGGGTAGTTGCAGTGCGCTTATTGCGAATGATTCATGAATTATAAACTAGATGTTTAAAATCAGTGTTTCGTGGTGCTGCAAGGCTGCATGTCATTTCTGAGCCACCTGAACAATAGACTTGTTGAAACTACATAAAGTTCATGACCTAACGTGAATCCAAATGAGGATGTGAGCAGTTATCGAAATTCCTCTGCATAAGAGCATCTTCCAAATGGTGGAGACGGCAAACTCTTGCGAGATACTAATGAGTCTTCTCCAGCTGTCATTTAAAGCAATTTGTATCTTTTACCAGTAAAGAAGTGATCTAATAAATAACTCGGATACAGACGAAAATGGTCTTGTAGCTATTACTAATAAGAGAATAATAATAATAAAGGAAGCTATGTGTATCTAAAAATACTACAGACACAGATGCATCTCTTTAAGACTGAACATATCTGAAAAAAGTTCTTTGGTATGAATGGGGTTCTGCTTTTAAATTTCTTAGCTTTTCATCTCAAATCCCAAAGTTGAGTAAAATTAGAGCTATGAAACACACCAGTTGAGAGACATGTATAATGTTGGCTGTAGGTTGCACAATGGATCAAGAACATTTATGCATTTTTTCAGGAAAAAAATTCTGATTAATGATTTGTGTGCGCTAGGCACAGTTACTCAGTGAGTAACATACAAAAATATACAGTAAGATGAAAAATGTTGGTTATTGTTTTCCTTTAACACAGTGATTTTTGCTGTTTTTACTGTTGTAGTGTTTTTACTTTTGGATGCTTTCAGTTTTGCTTTCAGTTTTGTTTAATGTTGCATGTGGGAATCCCCTATAACTATTACTGATCCCAGTGTGCTGGGGTTTTAAATAACAGGAAAGATCATACAGTTCCCGTCGTTGCTCCACCTCGTGGATGATTTATTTTTATATATCTTGAAATATTTTTAAAAAATTAAATTGGATTTCTTATAATATTAAAAACTGGAACACCTATTAGCCTTAGTAAACGGCTATAATTGATTGTTTTTGTCAACTCATTTTTTTTCTTGTCAGGGGATCATACTTGCTCTCCAAAAGCCATGGCTGTTCCCCTCTTTCCTTTTCCTCTATACGTTATCACATCGCCACGTCGGATCTCTCATCGTTCAGTCCTCCCAGACCCCTCTGCCTTCACATACCCCGCAAAACCAACCCACAGACTTTTTTCATCCCCGCTCGGACCCTTCACTCCTCCTGCGTCTGGCTCCAGGAAGTGAAGAAATCCCCCGCTGAAGGCGAACAGGTGAATGCTGATGTCATTCCCGAGCACACTAAAGCTGTGGCACGTAAATCTCTGGGCCAGAGAGTGCTGGACGAGCTGAAGCATTACTACCACGGCTTCCGGCTGCTGGGAATCGATACGAAGATTGCCGGACGCATGGTGTGGAGGTTGCTGCATGGACAACAGCTCACCCGCAGGGAACGGAGGCGGGTACGTTCTGGGCAATTTACACATGCAAAGACTCTGTTAGTAATTAAAGCTGTATAGCTGTTGTCTAGCAATAATTCAAACTTGCAGTGACCTCTCGTGAAGAGCTTTTACTTACCTGTGTGGAAGCACCATAGATAACAAAGACTAGAATATGAATTATCCCATCATGCTTTGTTTAACGTCTAATGCCAAGCTGTTTCCCCCCCTTTCCTTTGCAGCTGATGAGGACCTGTGCAGACTTGTTCCGTCTTGTCCCTTTCATGGTGTTCATCATTGTCCCCTTCATGGAGTTCCTGCTTCCTGTCTTCCTGAAGCTCTTCCCTGAAATGCTTCCCTCTACTTTCGAGACAGAGACCAAGAAGGCAAGTATTAAATAATCCGATTTGGGCTGTCAGTCTGAATCCAGCTTGAAATGATGTGAGCCTGAGGAGCTTCCTACTAAATAAAGCATTAATAAAAAAATAGTCTGTGTCTTGTTTCAAGCTGGAGCATGAGGATGAGAGTGTGTCATTTATAATCTTTAACTGTTGCTAAAGGAGGAGAAGCAGAAGAAGGGACTTGCAGCTAAACTGGAGCTGGCGAAGTTTCTGCAGGAGACGATCTCCGAGATGGCCCTTAGAAACAAAGCGGCCGTGGGAGGAGACGAGACCCAGAAGTTCTCTACTTATGTGCAGCAGGTACGAGAACTGAAGTCATAAAGTGAAACGAGACAAACTTTGTTTTCTTCTCTGTCCATTTACGTTTTTATACTTTTGGTAGTATAGGAAGTAGAATGATTAGGTTTATGTATGAGGATAATCAAGACAGTGCAAATAACACCCGTTTTTAATATTACCCCAAACATGACTTATGGCTGTTCTTAAAGAGTTTCTCTGCCCCTCTGTTTGCTCTGTCCAGGTGAGACATACTGGCGAGCAGCCCACTACAAAAGACATCGTGAAATTCTCCAAGCTTTTCGAAGACGAACTGACCCTGGAGCACTTGGAGCGCCCGCAGCTAGTGGCTCTGTGTAAATTGCTGGAGCTGCAGCCCATCGGCACCAACAATCTTCTGCGCTTTCAGCTCATGATGCAGCTGCGTACCATCAAAACTGATGATGAGGTAACGAGTGATTGGTGTTTGTGTGCCTGCAGTTCATGACCTGTAACAGAGCTGATAAAATGTCTGTGCAGTGTTTAATACTGTATCCCGTTTCCCTCCCCTGTGTATGTGTAGATGATTTCTAAGGAAGGGGTTTCAGCGATGTCCGTAGCAGAGCTTCAGTCTGCGTGTAGGAGTCGAGGGATGAGAGCTCTCGGTCTTAGCACAGATCAGCTGCGAGAACAACTCCAGCAGGTACAACTTCAAACACAGCAGCTCTGTAATGAGGCAGATAAACAGCTCTTGTGTCTCGTTTTATAAAACTGAGCAATTGAGGATCGAAGGCCTTGTTCAGCTTGTTGGACCTTGGATTTAAACTCTAAACCATCTGATCTGTAGTCCACTAAGCTACTGTGTCTGTGTGTCTGTCTGTCTGTCTATGAATGTGTGTCTGTCTTGTCTGTTCCATTAATGAACGCAGTGGGAGTAGATATTTAGTACAGTTTTTCTACTTTTTTTAATAAACTAGATTGGCACTACACTCAGTATTTTCAATTCTGTAATGTCTTTGCCTGAAAAGATCTGCACAATGATTACCATCCTGTGTTGTGTGTTGCAGTGGCTGGATCTGCACTTGAAAGAAAACGTTCCTCCATCTTTGCTGCTGCTTTCCAGAGCCATGTACCTTACAGAACTCAAACCCAAAGCTCCTGTTATTCCTCCTGTGCCCAAACTGGAGGTACATTACATTTTAAAAAGCAACTCCAAAGACGTTTTGATGGCATTTACATACACACACACATCACTGACAGGGAACAGAACATTTTTGGTGTATGTTTTCCCCTTAAAGAGAGATGCAGGAGGAGTGACTACATAAAGCTCACAGGAAAAAACTATAAATGTACCTATATACAGTGAGAGTACAATCTCCCACGGCATTTTATTTATTTTAAAGGCATTCATGGTTCAAGCTGGTGGTGACCATCTACACCGATGTCATGTGAAGACAATACTATACACTGCTGCGTTCAACAAAATCTTGGAATTTTCGGACCTCTGATTAGGGAAAATCAAAGAAAACCCTACACTTGTCATTTCTACTTAGGACCTCTAAACACCAGAAGTGTCCTAAATGCTGGCATGCAAAAGAAAAATGAGTTCAGCAAGCCAATTCAGAGCGATGTGGCTGCATTAGAAATAAAGAACATCACACACAATTATTTCCTGTAAATCAAATCTTTCTGATTCAAACTGTTCCAGAAAGCAGTCACTTTGACTCATATCTGTAGTGTAATATATATATATATATATATATATATATAGGGAACGTTTCCTGATTTAGACTGGTTCTGGTCTTTGGCTGGCGCGCGCACACACACACACACACACACACACAGAGGACTGATCAGATGTTTCCAAGTTCAGCTGAGTGTTATGTAATGTGACCTGTGTGTGTGTGTGTGTGTGTGTGTAATAGAAATCTCCTGTTGAGAGTGAATCTACAGCAAAGTCCCTTTCCTCCTCTGGGGAAATGCTGATTGACTCTGCCCCAGTCATCAAGGATAGGAAGGTTAGTAAGTATGATGTTCCTTTCAGTATTTGTGAGTGGATTCCTATAGATAGGCCCCTAATCGCATGGTAATTGTAAAAGAGAAATAGCAAAACACTTGTTCTTCACACGCCTAGCTTAGCCTTCCTCAGCAGGAGCCTTGACCCAAAGTACTGTGAAAAACCCAGTGCTGCTCGTGCAAAAGTTTGGTTTCATGGTGCAGGATGTAGTTTTTTTTTTTTTGTTTTTTTTTTGCTAGGATTTAATATAAGGGCTGTAAAGGTTATAAGGATCTGTTGATGTCACAGATACTGAATGTAATTGAATGTGTTTTGTGCATTTTGCTCTCAATGTTCATATAATATGAGATTAACACATTTTCTGTGTGCCAGGCGGAGGAATTGGCGGACAAACATGACTTGGAGATGCCATCACCAGAGGCTCAGTTAATTCATGTAAGTGTGTGTGTGTGTGTGTGTGTGTGTGTGTGTGTGTGTGTTATAATTTCACCCCATGCATCAGGATTTCTGTATTATATCTACCCAAATCCACACAATCCACTCTCTGTGATCTGGGCGACGCTGGTAACTCCGCTGTAACCTGCTGGAGGAGGACAGAAATAGAATCAAAGATGTGTTTATCATTAACTGTTGCTTTGTGCCTGGTCATTTCCAAGGGAACAGCAGCTTTAGTCACATGAACCAGAAGCCTTTCATTTCTACTCCTCACCACTAATGTCCACTAATCGCTGTCTCTCTCTCATGCTCGCTTGCGCTGTCTCTCTCTCATGCTCGCTTGCGCTGTCTCTCTCTCATGCTCGCTTGCGCTGTCTCTCTCTCATGCTCGCTTGCGCTGTCTCTCTCTCATGCTCGCTTGCGCTCTCTCTCATGCTTGCGCTCATGCTCTCTCTCTCTCATACTTGTGTGCCCTCTCTCTCTCACACTCTCTCACTCTCTCATGCTCACGCGCTCTCTCTCTCTTTCATGCTCGTGCGCTCTCGATCTCTCTCTGTATGTAGCCCATCCTCATTATCTTTTTCCTTTTTTTTTTTCAGGCTAAAGGTGCAGAACTGGCACAGAAATCCAAGATGAGTGCTAATGGACTTTGACAGGCTTCTTCTGGAAATTTCTAACTGTACTTCATCATCTGCCATGCCAGCCATGAGTGCACTCACTCACTTGATGGCACACACACGCGTACACACTCCAGGATCCCGGCGGTAGACTCTGAAGTGTCCCTGCCCTCCTCCAGTGCTCCATGGCCTTTTTTTTTTCTTTCTTCTTCCCAGTTTACAAACCAGAGAAATAGAACCACGTCGGTTCATTTTATGTACATTTGTAAATAAAATGTAAAATATTACCTGCATATTATAAATATTATGAAGACGTGATCCTCATTTGGTCACGTAACTGTGCCATATTTCATCTATACTGCTGAGAATCAGTCATGCTGTTTAGTGCAGGCAGGTCACGTTTGGTTTCCTATACAAATGGAACATGAAGTTGACTGAATCCTGTTGTATGGAATCCTTAGGCACCGGAAGATGAAATAAACCAGCTTTCACCCGTGTGCTAGACTTTTCAGTCCCGTTTGTGAGTTTGTATATGTTAGTGCGATCATAAAAAGACTTTATTTTTTTGTAATGGAAACTAAGCAGCAGTCTTTTACACTAAATAAAGATCAGTGTTTGTATATTAACTGAAGTATGTAAATCAATTGATAACTCCTGAGTATTCGTTGCTACTTTAAAGCCCTAATCAGGAGTCTTGTAAAAATGAAATGTAGCATTTTATTTTCCTGTTTGGAGAAATATGTATTTGTTTATTTGTCGTCGTCGTCCCCCCCTTCCCCCCGAGTCGGTTAAAGCTTTATATATTTGTTTGTTTCATTGCCAGATTAGATGAGCAGTCAGTGAACTAGTGGAGTCCTACTGCTCTGGCTGAAATCTTTTTATATATATATATATTACACTGTATGTACTACTACAACTATACCTAAAAATATAATCTATATTTCTATCAATCTGTATAATTTGTTAAAATGTTTCTGATATAAAAATTTAACTCGAATTATTGATTATTTGAAAAAACAAATTTTGTTTGTTTACTGTGGTGTGTCTTAGCACTAAATTGAGAAGTATTTGGAGATGATGGTGAAACCCGGTATGTGGCTGTTGCCAGTCTTTGTCGCCTCATTGGGGCTTTAAAGAAAGACCTGTTACTGTTCCTGGAGAAACGTGTACTTCATTTATACTTTTTTTTAAAAATTCATTTAGTATGTAGAGTTTCATTTCCAATGCAGTGCAGTGACACTTATGTGTTTTTATGCCTGTAGGTTAAATATGAGCTATAACACTGTATGATCCCAGATGAGTGTCATCACGTTTCTAGATCACAGATATTGTGTTGAATATTTAATAAAGTGCATCAGCTCAGTCTGATGATTGTGCCTGTTGGCGTAGACTAATGAGCAGACTTTGATTAGCAGCTTGGCGGTGTGTGAGACCTGCATTGTGTTATGGCGAATGCTGATAAGTGTGGCGGAATAGTGAGGGACCTCAGACGTGGATTGTATACAAGGTTTATAGAGTTTCATGAGTCTCTACATTTAACCTAACATCATGCTCATATCATTTTAACTGCTGTGTTAAATTGATGGTTTGTTTTTATTTCCTGACAGTTTGAGTTGGACCTTCATGCCTTTTCATTTGGTGCAGATTAAAACTCAATGCCTTTCATTTGGTATTTTTCTGTTATATTGTTATATTCTCTGTGTCTGGAATATTTAAGGTGCTCATGTCCTGCCCTGTTTTTTTTAATGTTTTAACAACCTTGTCAACTTCCCCACATTAAAAATGTGCATCCCGTGTGCCTTGTGACTGATTATCTTATCAGGATGCCGACTAAATAGCAGATCATTAAACAGTTTGTGATGTAGATTTCCATCCAGGGGAAGTCAACTGTGGTGTTAAAGGGTTGAAAGGCAGGTGAAAAAAAAATAAATCAGCTTCAAACAGTGTGATACTGAGGCTCTGTGTGTTGCTTTGTTCTGTACAGATTAGATAATCATGATTATGAAGCTTTGTATTAAAATAATAATAAGAAAAACATCAGAAGGTCATGATTTCAAATCCCAGGCCCACCATGCTGCTCCTGAGCAAGGCTCTTAACCTTCAATTGCTTAGTTGTATAAATTGAAATAAAATGTAAGTCACTCTGGATACAGGCATCTGCTAAATGCCATAAATGTAAATCTAAAAATCACTGATTCCATTAAAACAGTTATTCAAGTATTAAGTAATTAGTAAAGCCCAATTCTTTATTAAAACAGTAATTAGATTCAAGTTGACAGTTATAGTATATTTAATAATGACTGATTTTCTCCATCACAGACTCTTTGGATGTGCTCCACATATCCCGCTTTATGAACTGTATGATGTTTATTAGAAATCAAGGTATAGGATAAAATCCTTAGGAAGCACGAGGAAGGTGCATCACATTCAGTAAAGTCAACTATGGAATTAATTCACATTGATTTTTCTATTTATGTCTTTGCAAACACTTTGGCCATTGGTTACTACTTGTGAAAATGAAGGAAAATGTGCATTATTTGTGGAACCCAGAACTGGCAGCATGTATCATTAGCTGTGTTGAAAATTATAAAAAATCCTACCAGTTTCTTAATTTATCTAAAACATGACTGGAATAAGATGTTTAAACGATTTACATGAAGTATTTTCAGCATAATCGGTTACTGCATAAGCTTTTTGAAGTACAACTCTCTCATATATAACAATTAGAAAACAAAATGAATTCAATGTCAAGCAGTTCCAGGATAAATTTTACATTTGCCAGACACCCTTATATAGAGTGACTTACATTATTTTTTTCAGCTTATACAACTGAGCATTATACAATTGAGCATCCCTTTCCTTTTTGGTAAGAAGTCTGGCTGAGCAACAAACAACTAAATATTCATTTTTTTTTACTGAATTCATTATTATTATTATTATTATTATTATTATTATTATTATTATTATTATTATTTATCTATCTATCTATCTATCTATCTATCTATCTATCTATCTATCTATCTATTTATTTATTTAATTTTTTTAAATAAAAAATGAATTATATACAAAAATTTTACTTAAAAATATTATTTTTTCTGCTGCCTTTATATCACACACACCTATGCTCAATATGTACCTTTTCATACCTTATAACGCTTTTTTTTAAGTTAAACATTAAAATGTCTCACCTTCATAGTAATAATACCAATATCCTTCACCTTATAGTTTGTACACATACATGATGCATGTACTGCAATTATATTACAACATAAAACGAATGAACTGTGTTCTAGTGACATCTAGTGGTCGAATATACGAACTACAGCTTTATAATTACTTAAGATAAGATAAGATAAGATAAGATAAGATAAGATAAGATAAGATAAGATAAGATAAGTAAGGTAAGAAAATGAAAATATATAAAAATAATAGAGACATAATATAATATATAGTATATACAAAACAAAAATGTATAAAAAGAAACCATGAGTAAGTAGTTACACTAACAGACATATTGCACATAGGTAATATTGCACATTTTACAAGAATTTCTGTTATTGCACATGTTTAAAATACTTAGTTACTTTGTTATTGTTCGTTATTACAGTCATAGCAGTGTGTAATATGGTGACTGGTTCACTTGGGAGCAGATTTGATTGTAAAGTCTAATAGCAGCAGGGAGAAAAGACTGTCTGTATCGCTCCTTCAGACACTTAGATGTAACAGTCTGTCACTGAAGGAGCTGCTCAGGGGGTGAGAGTCGTTCTCCAGCAATGATAACAGTTTTGCTACCATCCTATTTTCTCCCACCTCCTGTACAGTTTCCAGAGGAATCCCCAGGACTGAGCTGGCCTTCCTGATCAGCTTGTCCAGTCTCTTTCTTTCTGCAGTAGAGATGCTGCTGCACCAGCATACCACACCATAGAATATGGCTGAGACCACCACAGAGTCAAAAACGGTTTTCAGTAGCTCTCCCTGCACTCCAAAAGACCTTAGTCTCCTCAGCAGAAAGAGTCTGCTCTGCCCATTCTTGTAGATTGCTTCAGTGTTGTCTGTCCAGTCCAGTTTGCTGTTCAGATGAACACCCAGGTATTTGTAAGTGTCTACTCTCACAAAGTCCTTTCCCTGAATGTTCACTGGTGGTTCACTGGTTTGCCTACGGAAATCCACCACCAGTTCTTCGGTTTTCCCCGCATTTAACTGGAGGCAGCCTCGTTGGCACCAGTCCACAAAGTTCTGGATCAGTCCTCTGTACTCCCTGCCATCATCATCTGTGATCAGACCGACGATAACAGAGTCATCAAAGAACTTCTGTAGGTGACAGATTGCTGAGCTGAACATGAAGTCTGCAGTGTAGATGGTAAAGAGGAACAGGCCTCACTGTTACAGCAGCAAAAGTAAGAAAATGCAAATATATAAAAATCATAAAAACCATGTCAGACTCACGGTCACGAGTCCTAACATACTGTGGTCAGTCTGTGAGGTAGTCCAATATCCAAGCACACAGATGATGGTCCACTCCCATGTACACCATCTTAAAAGCACTGGAGAAGTCAAAAAACATGACTCTCACTGTGCTCCCAGCCTTTTTCAGGTGCGAAATAGCCCGATTTAGGAGGAAGATGACAGCGTCTTCCATTCCAATGCCAACTTGGTAGGCAAACTGAAGTGGATCCATTGATGGCCTCACCAGAGGTCGCAGATGAGTTAGCACCAGCCTCTCCAATGTCTTCATCAGATGCGAAGTCAGTGCTACTGGTCGGTAGTCCCCAAGGTCTTTTGGACCCGACGTCTTTGGTACAGGTACCACCCAGGATGTTTTCCATAGCTGTGGCACCTTACCCAGCTTCAGGCTCAGGTCAAACATGTACAGCAATATGCCACACAGCTGGTCTGCACAGGTCTTAAGGAGCCTGGAGCTGATGCTGTCTGGGCCTGCAGCCTTCCTCACTTCCTGAGCTCCGTTCTCATCTGGGCTTCTGTAAGGGGCAGTGTGTATTGGTTGGAGTGGGGGCTGGAGGGAATTGGAAGTTAGGTGTGTTGTGTGTAGGCTGTGAGCTGATAGCAGTGCAGAGAGAGGTGGGGCTGGAACAGCTTGCTAAGGAAGCAGAGGAGGGGTTGTTGCCGCAGAAGGGACTGTACAGTAATATGCCAGTTCCACATTTATTTAATAAAAACATATATATTTTTTTCTCTATTGACTTTGAGAATTTGTTTTAGGTCACGTGAGATATTGTGCTTCTAACAATACAAGTGATTACGTCACAGTCCTATAATAAACCTAGTATTGTGCTTCATTGCAAAGAATAATATGAATTGAAACCCTGTTATTGTATGAATGACAGGAAGGTGTGATGTGGTCTGGAATACAGCTAAATTAATGAGCTAACGCATTATTATAAGTGCATTCATATAGTCAAGCATTGACCTGAGCTGTTGTACAAAAAGCTTAAATAAAATAAAAGATCAATCAAAAACGTGCCATTATATTAGCAGGTATTTGCGTGTGTAAGTAGTGTGGTCATTAATGACGTGCAATTCTGGGGGCGCGGTTAGAGGACCAGTACAAAAAGTATAAACTGTTGCTGAAGACGTTTTATACCGCTGGCAAAACCGTCACGCGCCACTTTTGGCTCACGTCACACCACGTTTTCCAGGGTTCGTGGAGCTCGAGCGCAGGTTGAGAATGAATCATGAGCTGATCACAGAAACCGACTGCGCGAGACCGACGTGTTTACTCCACTGCACGTGAGATGGCATGTTAACCTGTGCTGTGTTGTGCTATATATAGTGTGTGTTTTACGTATTTGTATTTGTATTTGTGTGTGTGTTTGTGTGTGTGTGTGTGTGTGTGTGTGTGTGTGTGTGTGTGTGTGTGTGTGTGTGTGTGTGTTGTTGTTGTTGTTGCCCAATACTACTTCTACTAACAACAACAATAATTATTATTATAACCATTAATGCATGTAAAATATACATCATAGAATGTTTATAAACATATCTAATTACTTACTTGCTTAGTTCTGCATGCATATCTAGTTAGTTAGTAGTTAGTTAGCTCATTTTAAGGTTTTCAGAATGTTTTTTTCTATACAACCCTTTTTGAAATGGAAACCTTCTCATACTGTATAAGGCTTAACATAGACACTTAAAAAGGTTCTATCTCCTTATTACTAAGTTTAAATTTAAAAACCACGTGCCTCTATTTGGACGCATTTAATGTTTCCTTATAAGAGTTTCAGTCATGTTGTCAGTAGAATTTTTCATTATTTCATTGAAACATCCTTCATGAGCCTGCCAAAGTACAACCAATGCTGGAATTGGGAGCGCCAAAATCAAAACCAGTTGATTTTCAATCATGACTTTTGTTACACAGGGTTATAAAATCCAGGTTGTGTATCTCGTCATCCTTTAGCTTGTGCCCCTCCTCTCCTTGCTGCCATAGCAACATGTATCAGTGCTGATAGTGATGGCACTAACGTGGAACATTAATAGTATGTCCACTGTTGTTGAAGTGTCCTCTTACATACAGAGGCATTCGACAGAACCAGCCAGTCTTTTCATACACACCTGCTGCAATGGTGTATGAAGAGGGATACAAAGACAAAAGGATGATACTCTCGAGCCTGTTATTTTATAGAATACGATGATTGTTGATTGTAATTCTGTCCCATCGATGGGAGATGAGTGGAGGTTGCTGCATAAAAAGTATGTGGTCTCAGTATAATTATGGATCATTTTTAAGTTACAAATATAGACACAAGCCATGTTATTATGAGCACATGCGATTATACAATGTCTGAAAACGGACAGTTAAAGATTGGAAAAAGCATCAGATTCCAGATTCAGAAGACAAAAATGTTCTTTAGAGCTATGTTAAAGTAATTTTTTTTGTTATCTTGTATTATTTTATGTCACTCTGTGTTCTGTATAGCACCAGGGTGCCTCAGGGTTTGATGTGTTGTGAGATGCTTTTCTGCCTAGGTGTAAAGAGTGCTTATTTTGAGCTACCACAGCCTTCCTGTCAGGTTGAACCAATTTTTCTGTGCAATCCCTTGAGAAAATCCCAGATCAGCTGTCTCTGAAAATCCAAACCACCGTGCCTGACAAAATCACTGAGATCACATTTCTAATGTTTAATGACATGTCTGACCTGTAGCTTTCAGGATTTAATACATTTGTAGCTTATACATAATTGGCTAATTAAATAACTGTGTTAATGTGTAGGCATATATATTAAAGTGGCCATGAGGGTATAAATGATATATATTTTCAGCCACTGTTTTATTAGCAGGAACAAAAGTGATACATGAGCATCAGAGGAATTCTCTCTGTTGTACAAATCAGTGAAGTATTTATAATAGTCATTTATGACGGGGTATTCGGTCTTATCCAAATTTTTTAATCAGACCATCTTAATCTCCAATTAGCTGTCAAGTGTACCAATATTTTGGCTTGGCTCTAATAAAAGTCTCCATCCATAATAACCCTAGTCAGATGAGAATGAAGACCCTGCTTAATGACTTGCTAAGAAAATCCATGGTTTTTAAAAGTGTTTGTACTTTAATTTCCCCCTTTTTAAGAGTCATTAATCATTCTAACTACAAATATATTTTTACATTAAGCCACAAAAACCAGCATTTAAATAGCATTGACTAATATTGACTGTTTGCTTTACAGCTTATTACCACTGTGTGGCGCTACAGACAAGCAGAACCGCGTTTCCATCAAGAAAGTTGCATTATGTGCATTTCTTTTCCATCTCTCACATGGCAAAACAAATTAGTAGATAATTCGCTATTTATATATGAACATAGTCTCTCTAAGTCCAGGAAACACAACTTACTGTGTCTGTCTCTCTCATCAGTGATGAACCACTCCAATGTGAACAGGACGATGGATGTCTCCAACGTGACTCTGTTGCCATACTACATGCATTCAGCCGGAATGGCACTCAGTTACGTGCTGTTGTACACACTTGTTTGTGTGGTGTGTGTTGCGGGCAACTCGCTGGTGTGTGTGGTGGTCCTGACCAACAGGAACATGCGCTCTGTTACCAACCTCTTCATCCTCAACCTCGCCATCAGTGACCTGTTTGTAGGTGTGGTTTGTGTGCCGACCACTCTGATCGACAGCCTTATCTCAGGTGATCACCAGGATGTTGGTCCGTCTTTCTGTCTGTTTGTCTGTCTGTCTCTTGCTCTGCACAAGTTTTCAGTGGGGTTTAGGTCAGGAGATTGGGGTGGCCATGTCAGAATACCGATGTGGTCATTGAACCATTTCTGTGTGCATTTAGACATTGCTTTAGTTCACTGCTCTGCTTTTTTTTACCCTTTTAAGGGTTCAAAAATATCATATATCAAACATTTCTTGACCTCCTGCAGGATATACTTCACGTTTTCATTATTTGTAGATTTCTATTAAATACTATAAATACTCTCATTATATTATTATTAGTTTTCAGGGATATATGAATTTCTAACATTTCACAAGGATACAAAATTTATAAACACTTGTGGCTCTTACATAGTGTGTTTATTTGTATTTGTGTGTGTCCCTATGTGTGTGTACATATACTGTATGTGTGAGTCTCTGTGTGTGTGTAGGTTGGCCTTTCAGTCAGATGACCTGCACTCTCAGTAATCTCATCCAGGGAATGTCTGTCTCTGCGTCCGTCTTCACGCTCGTCACTATTGCAGTGGACAGGTAAAGACTCGCTCGGTAATAGACCATACAAGCTCTTCACTTCTAGCACTTAGTATGTGGTTAAAAACGTCCAGGGTAGAAGTTAGCAAGGTGATTTAATAACAGACCACATTTGCAGAAACAAAAACTATGTAGTGCTTTAATAGTGTATAGGACTCATTTGTATATTAGACATTATGTTGACTTTGTGAAATCCCAGTGCTGAGCTCATAAATGGAGAAATGTGACATTTGCTCTGTTAACAAATTTTACTTAAACATTTATTTTTAAGTGTATATAATCATATACAGTCAAACTTAAATCGATCATTTGTACATCATTTGTTTATATAATTAAATAAACATTCAATGTGTGTGACAAAGCCTGCTGGGAAGCTCAGCTCACACTCCTATGCAGGCTACTAACACCCAAACGCATCCTATATACCGTTTTACTTAATCTTTAACTGTAAAATAAATTTCACAAATCCCCATAATGTAGATTTCGTTTGCAAACATCACTGGATTTGGAGCTTAACCTCATTATGTAAGCGTGCATGATATTAGTTTTGGGTAATTATTCAGCCATAGAGCTTTTTAATTATTAAGTGTGCTTTCAGAATTTACAACATGCCCTTATTCAGAGCAACTTGCGTCTATTGAATTTATATAACTAAGCTGTTGAGGGTTAAGTGCCTCGTGTAAGGGCCCAGCAGTGACAGCTTGGGGGGATTTGAACTTATAACTTTCATTTCAGCAGTTTAACATCTTAAACATGGAACTTGCTCTCTAGCAACATAGCATATGTTTCTGAGTTGTGGTATGAATGAAACCCAATTCATTCTACTGACAATTCAAACAAGCTAATACTTATATGCCCTGGTGGCAGACAGGTTGGTTAATCAGTCAAATATCCAAATAAAAATATAAGGAATCTCCTAATATTCAACACCATTAAATCTTGAGGAGAACGGTCTACAACAGAAGGTTACACCAGGTTCCAGTCTCGTCAGCCAAGAACAGGAATCTGAGACTACAGTGGACACAGACTCACTGAAACTGGACCAGGCAACATTTTGGTAAGCTTGTCCTCACTGTAGCATCAGATCCCTGCTCACTGGTTAGTGAGTGTCTACTAATGTTATTATTTGTGCGTATATGCTTTTTCTATGAAGCAAAAGCTGTACTGGGAACACTTGTATGTTTTCTAATCACCTATTCATATGCAAATGTACATAATTCAGCATGACAGCAACCTGAATGAAAGCCAGATTAAGCACAAGCTTTCGCAAACAATGGGTTTGTGTGAGGTAAAGGAGAGTTGAACAGTGTTTGGAATAAATGATCACAAATGAGGATCAGGGTTAAAATCGTACACTATGGACTTGGTGGAATTAAAAAGCTTGTTGTGGTGTTGTTCAGTTTTATTGGTGTAATAAAAAAGGCCTATCTCATTCAAGGTTTTGTTCCTTTCTTTGTGCAGATATACAGGCATTGTTTACCCATTTCGCCACCGTTTGAGACCCGTCACTGCTCTCTTCGCCATCTTCTTTATCTGGCTTCTGGCTTTTGCCATCATTTTCCCTTCATCTGCAATGCTGACCGTCATCCAGCTGGACGACACATACATGGTGCATGAAAACAAGACTTATCCACTGTTCGTGTGCTTTGAGGACTGGCCTCGTTCTGGCATGAGGCGCATCTATACCACGGCCATATTTGTTCATGTCTACCTCCTCCCCCTGGTGCTAATCAGCATCATGTATGGCTGCATCGCCTTTAAGCTCTCAGGAAAACTGCGCCAGAACAGCAGGCGCCTAAAAGTGATAAAGATGCTGATCATGGTGGCCGTGTTGTTCATGGTGTTATGGCTTCCTCTGTGGACACTCATGCTGTTGACAGACTATCAGGAGCTGGATGTCAAGCAGATCGACTTCCTGAGCAGCTACTTGTTTCCTGTCGCACATTGGCTGGCGTTCTTCAACAGCGCCATCAACCCGATTGTCTATGGATTCTTCAACGAGAATTTCCAGCGAGGATTTCAGGCTGCTGTCTCCTGTCGACGGTATGATTCGCAGCCTCTTGCTTTGCATTGCAGACGATTCGCGAATAAAGTCTCAAACAATGCTGGAGGGCCGTCTGGAGGACAGAATAAAGTGAGATGTGTACCGACAGTACGGCTAAATCCAGTTTCATCTGTCTTGCTCGAAGACGTAAAGAAGCTGCCTGGGGTTAAACATGTAAACAGTGCATGGGTAGAGTGAATAAGGATGGTTGAAGAGCTTTTCATTTCCACTGAGTTCAATTCTCATGGCCATGTTAAGTACCATTACTGGAATGTGTTAGATGAGTTGTCAAGCTGACATTAGCATAAAAATCAGGAGTACAAATGACCCAGAAGGCACTGCAATCTAATGAGGTTTCATAAAAAAAAGCACAAAATTGCAGATATTTATTTATTTAATTTTTTTATAAGCAACTTTCTGTTAGAAATTCTAATAGCGGTGCAACTTTATGCAAAAAGATCTGAGACATTGTGTTTATCTGGTTGATTGAGGGTAGATTTTTGTTCATCTGGAAGCAGATGAAATTTTAAGTACAAAACAAAACAAAAAACATGTTAAGTTGCTTGCTTATATTAGGTAAGTAGCTGATTACTGACGATGCATCACATTTTTATTTTTATCATGTAAGCTTTGAAATGGCATTCTGACACTTCTGTAATGAGTATACTATATTTTACTACTTATTATATACAACAGTATACATTGTAAGGTTAAATATATTTCATCTATTTATTTCATTTGTAAACATTCCATGAATGAAAAAGGAAATGATTAAGTAAAAATTCTATAGATTTGCACTGTTTAAATCACATAGAGAATTACTTTTAGAAGCATATGCACTGGTGAGAGCATAGAACAGATCGATCTGATAAATTGGAGCGGGAAACATTATTAACTTTATAGTACCTCATTCTGTGCTTACGGATAATCGGTTATGTGTAATGTTTGGATTGTACGTCATGGCTCCAGTCCAAGATGGTGTTAATCACTTCCCTGTCCATCAGAGAGACGCTATTCAACCATGGGCATCTTTAAGCTTGTGTGTATGTGAAAGAGGGCAGTTGACTCTTTCCACTTCAAGGATGTAGTGAAGCAAGTACAAGCCATTACATTCCAGCACTGGGTAAAATATGTTTTTTACACTTTAAAATGTTATGCTTTGGCCCTTAATTTTACTGCACACTCATGTTCTGTATGTAAATATTTCACCTGTTGTATTGCTTGTATCTTATCTTATCTTATCTGTATAATAGTCTAACTGCTGTACCACTTGTTACCTAAATTTGGATTTATTCCAGCATATACAGCATGTTTATAGTATTTGCATGTGTATATATAAACTGTAACTGCTGTGTTGTATCAGCCGTGTTTTCCCCTTGTTTCTGTCTGCTGTCTCTCCCTGATGTTAATTGTTTGCTCCGCCCACTCATTGTTCAACATGGACTCTAATTACATTCCATCTCTTCCCCAGGTGTCTTGTCTTTGTCTCTAATCGTCTCTGCTTTGTGATTGGCTCCTGTCTACTATTTTTACTCTGTCTGTTCACTTCCCTGTTGTTGGTCGGTGTTTGTTGTTTGTGTTGGGTTCTCTGTTGAGTGTTGAGTGTTCTGCCTTGTGTTTGTCTACCTGTGTTTGCTCATTAAACGGATTACTAACTGCATTTGGATCCCTCTCGCCTTTGTCTCCCCGTGTCACACTGTGACAACTTTATTTGGATTTGTGAACCTTGCATATTAACTATTCTCAATCAAAATTTTTTTTAAACATCATGTATTTTATTATGCCTCCCAACCTCAGGGCTGGGGGTTTAATTCCCACCTCTGCCTGATCTCCCCTGTGCTTCAGGGGCCTCCTCCCGGCACTTTGGTTTCCTCACCGAGTCCAGAGATATGCAGTGTAGGCTAATTGCTAACTGTTAATCGTCCCTAGTGTACTGTATGTGTTAGTTGTTGAAGTTCCTATTTTCACTTAATTTATAACAATTGTGAAGAAACTTTTCTTTTTGATCAGCCCCTTGCTCAAGGCCCTTAACTAACACTGCTCCAGGGATGCTGTATCACGGCTGACCCTGATGGGCCCCTTGAGCAAGGCCCTTAACTCTCACTGTTCCAGGGATGCTGTATCACGGCTGACCCTGTGCTCTTACCCAAATTGCCAAAGTTATGATACTGTATGGGTAGAAAGAATTTCACGGTGCTATAATGTATACACGACAAAATAAAAGCTTCTATAAACAAACAAATTAGAGAGAGAGAGAATGTCAATAAAACTGTATTTGAAGATTTTATAGAAGTTAGTGAGGACCACACTATTGTTATTTAGTCTCAGATTCTTCTTTTCCCATGACTGTGTCTCATTAATGAAAATGTGATATTTGTGGTGTTTGTGATTGTACAGAATGAACAAGTGAAATAAACATATTCCTACAGAGCTGACATTTTGTTTTACTACCCATTAAGAGTAAACATTTCATACATTGACAACTTTTATCTCAACGTCTGAAAAATGATGCCATGTCTAACTCATTTTCCAAGTGGATTGTCATGTACAGTACGTAGCGTGCTTTAATCATCTTCTGTTACAGTTGGACTCTGATCCAGACACAAAAAGACAGTGCATGAACACTAAATGTGCTCTAAGCAGTAAAATACAAGTAAACTGTAAAGAATGGATGCAGTCATAAATTGGCATAGTGGGAGATATTGCACATACTTTACACAAAATTATTAACTTTTTCTAGCATGTAATAAAATAATAATGTGCAGTTGAAAAGTGTTAAGATTAAGATTGTGCACTGAACAATAACATACAAAAATAGTCAGAATAATTATTTCCCAGGACATTTAAGTGCAATAAGAAGAAAATAAATAGTTTAATGAAAGTGTTAAATCAATTATTATGAGTTAAATAAATGTTTTGGACTTGAACAAGCCAGTGGTATGCAAAATGTTTGTTGGTTAATGAAGTGAGGCACTGTGTGTGTGTGTGTGTGTGTGTGTGTGTGTGTGTGTGTGTGTGTGTGTGTCTGTGTGTGTGTGTCTGTGTCTGTGTGTGTGTGTGAGCCTGAAAAGCTTGCAATCTCTGAGTATGGCTCACTGCCCGGGTGTGTTTTAGAGACTCACTGGTCCAGAATAAAGACCCAGAAGAGAGCTAAGCTTGTGTTCTAATCCATTGCTTTTTTACATGCGGTCAAAACTCATCATGAAGTCCCAGTGGACATTTTTGCTCCTGCATGCTTGTTTATTGCTGGTTGCCGGCTTAGATTCGGAAGTTAAACATCATCCTGAAACCGATGAGGTCAACTACAGAGATCCGTGCAAGGCAGGTAAATAAATCACAAATATTCATATCTACATGCACTTGCTTTAAATAGTGCTTCACAGTTGTTTTGAGTGTCTCGCTTGGGAGTACTGCTAATTTATATTGCTTTGAAATCCTTTTCGAGTGCCAGGCTAAGATTTGAATACTTAGGTGGCTGAAATAAAAGAAAAAGGAACTTCTTTTCATGACATTAATTAAGTAGATGCCACAATGCATGAAAAAAGAAAAACCAAAACAAAACACTCCATTCAAGTGCTTCGAGAGAAACTTCTAAAGCATGGTTTTGCATGACTTTCTCTGACTTTTTATCTTCAAAAACTATTACCTCCTGTACCATTTTTATATATTCATGGACACAGGTTTACAATTGTAGGCATAGAATAATATAATATATTCATCCATTGGACTTCAGTAAGGTTTTTAATCCTGTTGAGGGTCACAGTGGACGTGGTTTAAGGCATGGAATCCAGGACATTGTACACACTCTCAAGAGGTGGGCAAAAACTG
>NC_062537.1:16275934-16350934 GCF_022655615.1 Tachysurus fulvidraco | reverse complement strand
GAAGTCTGCAGTGTCCTGCCTCAATGACTATCGTGCCTTTGCACTCTCACCCATTGTAATGAAGTGTTTCTAGAAGCTCGTTGCCATGGCCCTTAATTTAGCCCTCAACCACTTGGACAATAAAGACAGCATTTGTTCAGCATTCAACACAATCATCCCTCAGCACCTGATTGAGAAGCTGAGCCTGCTGGGACTGAACACCTCTCTCTGCAACTGGATCCTGGACTTCCTGACTGCGATACCTCAGTCAGGTCCAGATCGGGAACAGCATCTTCAGCACCACTACACTGAGTACTGGAGCACCTCAGGGCTGCGTGCTCAGCCCTCTGCTGTTCACCTTGTTGAGTCACGACAGTGCAGCAATGCACAGATCGAACCACATCATCAAGTTCGCCGATGATACAACCGGGTCTAATCAGCATGAACGATGAGTCAGCATACAGAGAGGAGGTGGGGTAGAACCAACAACCTGTCTCTGAATGTTGATACAACTAAAGAGATGGTTGTTGACTTCAGGAGAGCACAGAGAGGCCACTCTCCAATGAACATCGACGGATCACCCGTAGAGATTGTCAGGAGCACAAAATTTCTTGGTGTTCATCTAGCAGAGAACTTCACCTACAGGTAGTCACTCAACACCAGCTCCATCACCAAGAAAGCTCAGCAGTGTCTCTACTTCTTACGAAGTCTGAGAAAAGCACATCTCCCTTCCCTCATCCTAACTAATTTTTACAGAGGGACCATTGAAAGCATCCTGAGCAGCTGCATCACTGTCTGGTTTGGGAACTGCACCATCTCGGATCACAAGACCTTTCAGCACATAGTAAAGACAGCTGAGAAGATCATTGGAGTCTCTCTTCCCTCTTTCATGGACATTTACACCACACGCTGCATCTGCAAAGCCAACAGCATTGTGGATGACCCCACACACCCCTCACACACACTCTTCACCCTATTGCCAACTGGAAAAAGGTTACCGGAGCATTCGGGCCCTCACAACCAGTCTGTGTAACAGTTTCTTTCCACAAGCCATCAGACTCCTCAATAACGCACACACACACACACACACACACACACACACACACACACACACACACACACACACACACACACACACACACACACACACACACACACACACACAAACACAAATATACACAGGCACAATCAACTGTATGGACTGCAATGACCCACACCAAATACACACTCTTTCAATTTACATCCATGTCTACAGCACCACCATATCAAACTGTTTACATGATGTTTTTGCACACTGTTTTTGCTCTTACATGCTGTCATACATGTCAGTCGATTGCTGTTTTGCACAATACTTTACAATACATCATGTAACATCTGCTATAATACTAATGTGTTCATTTCAGTATTTCTGCACACTTGACTTGACTAGTTAGCTTGACTAATTAAAACAAATGACATTTAGAACCCTACATTTATACATTTTATATACATTATTTACTTTTAATATACACTATGGAGGCTACAGCTAAAGGATTTGCCTTTACAGATTACAGATTATGACCAATCTCTGCGAATCTGACTGAAAATCACACAATGTTGTCCTTCAAAATATTTTAAATGCTGTCAGTTACAGTAAGTTTCCTGTGCACTCTCGGAGTGACAGTCTGTGTTATGGTCACAAAATGAAAATCACTTACAAGCAAAATGATTATTTTTTAAGTCAGTATTTAGTTTTTATTAGCTGGTGGTGTGGGTGTGTTTCAGTGGCGTTTGTGGGAGACATCGCTCTGGATAAGGATGACCTGCACTTCTTCAGACGAGACTTGACTGAGAAGGATTTTCCACACACCACTTCACACTCTGATAACACTGTCGCAGGTGTGTGTGTGTGTGTGTGTGTGTGTGTGTGTGTGTGTGTGTGTGTGTGTGTGTGTGTGTGTGTGTGTGTGAATGTGTGCATTGGTGTGTCGGTGTGCGTATACACAACACTATGATTTGAGTGACTAACCAGTATTTGTGCTCTCATCCAGCAACAGTGCAATGTTTTCTGTGTTCTTTCTTTCTTTTCTATCCATTTTCTAATTTACCAGAAACAGACGCCGCAACCAACAGGAGCCAACAGAGCTTCAAATTTTGGGACAATGTGAAGATTTCTCGTAAGGCCAGAGCTGCTACTGCAAAGACTGAAAGAATTTGGCCTGACGGTGTCATTCCTTACATAATAAGCACCAATTTTAGTGGTGAGATGCCCTCATAATGTCAACCCCCCCTCCCCCCACCACAAACACTTAAGAAAATGCATCATTCTGTTTAAACTCTAGGCACTGTTTCATGTGAAAATCCCAGAAAGTCAATCCCAGAAAGTCAGCAATTACTGAAACATGTGACCAGTGGAAGTGGTAGCTCAGTGATTTAGATGTTGGACTACTGATCAGAAGCTTGTGAGTTCAAATACCAGGTACACCAATCTGTCACTCCTGGGCCCCTGAGAAAGGCTCTTAACCCTCATTTGCTCAACTGTATAAATAGATAAATGTAAGACACTCTGGATAAAGGTATACTCTGGTTTGGGGATGTGGTAGCTTAGTGGTTAGGGTGTTTGACTACCAATCACAAGGTTGTGAGTTCAAACCCCAGGTCAACCAAAACACTGAGCCCTTAACCCTCAATTGCTTAGTTGTATTAGGAAAAAAATGGAAATCACTCTGTATAAGGGCGTCAGCAAAATGTAACTGTGCCATGATTAAAGTCACAGAGATCAGAGTTGTCCTGGTGCCACATGATTGGCTGCATAAATGTGCAGGTGTATTAAAGTGGACTGTGAGTGTATAAACTGCACTTTTAGAGCATTCAATCATCTGTACTGACCATCGGGATGCATTAACAAGATAAACATGGATCACACATACTTTATAAAATCAGGTGAATATGATATATGAACTGTGCTGTCTGTGCTACAACATTTGTAGCTATTAGTATTTAAGCAGCATCATGGGCCAGCTTTTACATTTGACTTTAATTTCTTATTTAATAGCATTATACCATGTACACAAATACAGTATTTCTTTAAAACTGGCTGCCAAACCTACCAAAAGTACTACTCATAAGCTTACATTACAATAAATAAGGAAACATAGCTAATGATGCACTTAACAACACAATATCAAGCTAAGCTCAGTTACTCTCACAGCTTTAAAGATACTCTTGTCAACCAGAATTAGCTTTAAAATGGATTTTAGTTTTAATTTAAGATTTATCAATAAATACTTTCAAGAATTTAACCATATGTAACTGGTGCAGTACATCGTGAAATGAAACAATGTTCCTCCAGGTCCATGGTGCTACATAAAGACATAAAGCTACATGAAACAACAGGAAACTCGGGTCTAATACAATCACACAGTTCCAGATGGCCATCTCTTTCCCACAGCAAACACACAACATCATCTGGTTCACTTGGCTGGAACAATCTGAATACAGTCTCAAAGATCCTGAGGCTTGTGGCCAGAAAAGTGTACAAAAGATATCAAATGGTCTTATAAACAAAGCATCTGTAGATGAGAATACTTTTAAGGTTATGAAATAAAAATACCATATTGATAGGTCATCCGATCAACATATTCGATGTCGGCACAGGGTTTTTGCCAGATGCCCTTCCTGACACAACCCTCCAATTTTATTTAGAACTGAGGGGATGGGTTGCATTGGTTCCCTGCCCTGGAATTAAACCCAATCCACAGTGGTGAAAGTTTAGGATCCTGCTGCTGAACCCCAAGGAACATATAATGCTGTGACTCTGTTTTGGTTTTAAATTCCCAGGCAGTCAGCGAGCCATCTTTAAACAGGCCATGCGACACTGGGAGCGACACGTCTGTGTAACCTTTGTAGAAAGAACGGCTGAGGAGAGCTACATCATCTTCACGTATCGGCCATGTGGGTAAGAACACACACTTTACAAATGCAATGATATTAAAGTTTTTTTTTTAAATTATTCTTTAACACATTAAAATCATATCTTTATGTGGTAAAAATTTTCTTTTGGTCTTCTGTTATGTTCCTCTCGCTACCTTCTCAGCCACACCCCAGATTTTATTTTAGTACTGCTGAGGCACTTTATGTATTACAGAATCATAGTTTTTGTTTGTAGATGCTGTTCTTATGTGGGTCGGCGGGGTGACGGGCCCCAGGCTATTTCCATTGGCAAGAACTGCGACAAATTCGGAATTGTTGTTCACGAACTGGGTCACGTGATTGGCTTCTGGCATGAGCACACACGACCCGACCGGGACACACACGTCAGCATTATTAGAGAGAACATACAGCCAGGTAACACTTTAAATACCTTTATTGTACTGCTGCTGTAATCAAAAAGATATATACAGTAGAAGAGTAAAGATTAAATATCACGCTATCTAAAGTTACTTAGAAGATGATGAGGTTCATTTTGAGGTCATGTCAGGGAGTTTTCCTTTCCCCTTGCTTTCACATTAGTATTTAATATAAATCAATATGGGGGGCACAGTGGCTTAGTGTTTAGCACATTCGCCTCACACCTCCAGGGTTGGGGGTTTGATTCCCACCTCCGCCTTGTGTGTGTGGAGTTTGAATGTTCTCCCCGTGCCTCGGGGGTTTCCTCCAGGTACTCCGGTTTCCTCCCCGATCCAAAGACATGCATGGTAGGTTGATTGGCATCTCTGGAAAATTGTCCGTAGTGTGTGAGTGTGTGTGTGAATGAGAGTGTGTGTGCGCCTTGTGATGGGTTGGCACTCCGTTCAGGGTGTATCCTGCCTTGATGCCCGATGACGCCTGAGATAGGCACAGGCTCCCCGTGACCCGAGAAGTTCGGATAAGCGGTAGAAAATGAATGAATGAATGAATAAATCAATATCCAGATTTTGTAAAACTGAACTGAACTAAATTGAATGAATACAAATCAGGTGTATTGAGCTCTATAATGTTTGTAGGCCAGGAGTATAATTTCCTGAAGATGGACCCAGATGAGGTGAACTCATTAGGAGAGACGTACGACTTCGACAGCATCATGCACTACTCCACAAACACTTTTTCCAGGTGTGATAACAACAGATTATATCACATTCTCTTCTTTATTTATGTATCATTATAAAAAAAACAACACACAGACAGAGACAGAGAGCTCATTCAGAGCCAGGCTTTTGTAACAAATGAAAAAACATTAACATAAACCAATTGATCATCCAATGATTTGATTTTCTAAAAATAATGGACATGGTAATCCTTTTCAAAATCCTCAGACAGAGTTTTGTAATATTCTGCATTAACAGCAACTCAATGAGGAACATAACTCTTTTTTATGCACTTAATCTAGCAGACAAATAAATCAAAATAATTTAATTCAAGACATGCAGGACTATGGACTAAGCTAAAACAACAAAAAACTTTTCACATATTTATATAATAGTGATATGAATTTGGTCTCATTTCAGTGAGCCAAATAATTTGGCTGATCTCAATTTTTTTGGTATTTTCTATACCAGACAAAATAATTAAAACAAATATGCACAAGATCATTCAAACAATGATTGTTTTTCTTTGCTAAACTATGCTTGAAGCTGTTTCAGGAAATCTTGCTGCCTCATACACATACTGTAGCTAAAACCCAAACACACATCAGTATTTTTACTGAAGAACGACTCAGATGCTGAGAAGAGATTGATATGGAAGTGTTTTGATTAAGATACACTGCAAAAGCAACAGCATTGCCTACATTTATTCAAAAAAGGAACAACAAGAAGAGGATGATCTCTGCATGTCCGCTCACAATGCTTATCAAAATAACTTACTATTACATAATGTCTCTGAGGATTCAATCGTTTATTAATGACAGATTTGTAACATAATTTTCAGACACAATTACTGGATATTCAGCTGAACAGAGTAAGTGCTCTGTTGTTATTAATGCCTCTGGGCTTGCACATGGAGAAGTAAACAGATTATATTAGTACAACGCTCTTTTGTACTGGGATCCGACCTAACTAAATGGAAAAAACAAACAAAAAACATTCATCGAAGACACCTCAGGGTTATTTAGAGTTATATTAAATATATATTTCACTGTTAATGAACTGCAGAATTAAGTCACAAACACCACATCCATCACCTCCTAAGAAAGAAATAGAGGGATGAAGAGAAAGGATGAGGCAGAGAGAGAGAGAGAGAGAGAGAGAGAGAGAGAGAGAGAGAGAGAGACAGAAAGACAGACAGAGAGGGTAAAATAAACCAATTAAGTGTATTATTGTTATAATAATAATAACAGTAATAACAACAATGCCAACAACAACAACAACAACAACAACAACAACAACAACAACAATAATAATAATAATAATAATAATAATAATAATAATAATTATTATTATTATTATTATTATTATTATTATTGTTATTATTATTATTATTATTATTATTATGGCATTATATTTCCTATGTTATATATTAAAAAGTATCAGCATAAACAAATAAATAATTCAATCAAAAGAAATACATAACATAAAAAATATTTTTATGTAATTCTTATATAATTACATTTATGTACTATACAAAAATAAAAGCCTAAAAGAATACAAGGAAACTTCTACAAACCAGATTCACCAGGTGACCTGCTCCAAATGTGCTGTGGTCAATAAACTGTAGTACATAATTCTATAACAACAAAAACAATAATGCCATTATTATGATATAAACAAAAAGCTAATAAAATACAATATTTCTCAGGACATTAGTACAGTTGAAAGTATTTTTTTTTTTTCACATGTATTACAGAAGCATCCTCCTCGATACAATTCTGCCTCGCTATGATGTGAATGGAGTCAGACCCACTATAGGTCAGAGGATAAGACTGAGCAAAGGAGACATCTCTCAAGCGCGGAAGCTCTACAAGTGTCCTAGTAAGCACATCTTTATTCTTCAAGGAACAAACAGCTCCAGGTCTGACTATTTCTGATTCTCTGAAGGCAGCAGGAACAACAGTCTCATATTTATATGAACCTTTATTTCTGAAAAAGTAATTAAACAGCTCTTCTCAGCCACTGATTAAGGCTTATGGATAGATGAGCAACACATTAGACAGATTTACCAGCCAATTGTCACTTGGGAGAAATCTGTAAGACTTGAACCTTAAACATGGACCCTGGGCTAAACAGTTTTAATTATTTAATTACTTCATTTGAAAGTCAAAATGATTTAGGCATTGCCTTTGAGCACTGTATACCAAAACAACAAGCCTAGCTGGCACAGGAGTTCTACCAAATGGGCTAATTGAGTTTATTAATTGTAGCCATTAGATACTGTTCTTCTTTGCATATGAAGCAATTCAACCAATTCAAAATTGATGTAAATCTTCAAGACAGGATTCCTAAATGTATCTATTGTGATGGTTGTCTACACTATTTTCCTATATATCTCTATTAGTGATGTAGTAGACTAGTGTTTAAGGTGTTGGACTACTGAATAGAAGGTTGTGAGCTTGAATCCCAGGTCTACCAAGATGCCACTGCTGAGCCCCTGAGCAAGGCCTTCAAACCTCAGTTACTCAGCTGTATAAGCTAAGCTAAATACTGTAATTATGTTATGTCTTGCTCCAGGTTAGTACCATCTGTTTTAACTTCTTTTGGGATACAGACTTGGACCTTTTATGTGACCTTTCTTGAAGATGTAATGTCAGTTTCAACTGCTTAGCATAAATGGAATAAAACCCAGCAGCATTCCTGTTCTTCATGGCTTTGATGGCATACCTGAAGTTTACTTCAATTGGTGGTGTAATGTCAATGTCAATAAATCACCCAATTGGTCATGATGTATGGGTATCTCGTCAGCTCTGTCAGCCAGGGCATTCAAATGATTCCTCATTTCCAAAGCAAAATCCTTGTTAGTGTTTGGTCATTTCAGCCTAACAATGTCAAATTGTTTCCTGTGCTGACTCTGCTGTTGTACATTGCAAAGTTTCAATTTGATGTTCAGTGACCAGATAATGATCACTGTTGAGAGACCTGCTCCATGTCCTGTTGATTAAGATGTGGCCAGTTTGGTTGATTGTAAAAGCTGATTATTTGTTTAGAAAATTTTAAAATGGTAGTCATGGTCACATACTGTCACGGTTGGCGCACCTGCTCAGCTCTCCGACCGGCAACATACAGTAGAGAGGCATCTCCGGAATATTAGTTGCTTCTGGACTACACATCCCAGCACACAGCACGAAGACTGATTTCTTCGCCACCTGATTCCTATCAGCCAGCTCCTATAAATACGAAATTGACCTTGAATCCTGTGCGAAGTCTCGATTTGCGTTAGCTATCATTCTGAGCGTTTCCTTTTTATAGTAGTTTTGACCTAGTTTTTGTGTTTCTTGATTCTCTGACTGTTTGCTGCCTGCCCTGACCTTCTGCCTGTCTTTTTTGATTAAAACGTTCCAAATGGATCACCAGCCTCATGACTCCTCGTTACACATACACCTTGGCTTGGTATTGATACAGGTGTCATGACCCTTGGTGTCCTGCTGCCACTCTCATACTAATAATTCATTAAGGTTATTCATTTACTGTTATAACATGTTCCTTTATGATTCTTTTTGGGAATGAGCTGTTTATGACGTGTATCTTGGAGTGGAATCTGGGCTGAGACCAATTCTTCCAATTTCTAGTCTACATACCCATCTACTATTATTGGGAAAATTTCCTATGGCATACGGCATTATGTACTTTCATGTGCAGAGTGTGGTGAGAGTCTACAGGATAGCTCTGGAAACTTCTCTTCTCCTGGATTCCCTAATGGATATGCTGCTTACACAGACTGTATATGGAGCATTTCTGTTACACCTGGAGAAAAGGTGAATATACAGACACAAGCATCAGATGAGGAAGCAGTTACTGTAGAGAATTTGTAATATATCAAATCTTTTAGTTCAACTCCTATCTTACTGATAGACAACAATCCATTACATTTAACTCCAATTAATCCAGGTTTTTACAATGGAAAAAGTTATTATTTTAAAAGACATCTTTATTTACGGCCTCCTGCAGGACTGTTATAGACTCCATCAATATTATCAAAAATAAAATACCCATAATGACCCTTTTGTGTAAATGCATTTATTCAATCAAGACAAACTGTAAGAGAAAAACAGTATGCTGGTGCAGTTTTCACAGTGATCGGTCCTAGTTGCATGTATATAATACTTATATATATTATTTATATTCATACTTATACATACATATATGTGTGGGTATATATATGTCTAGTAGTACACTGTGTGTACTGACTATACATGAGCACATTGCATCCCTTCCACATTTTTCGCATTTGCACATTTCAAATGGTACTGAGCATTTTGCACATTTTTTTAACCTGTTTGTAAATTGTTCTATTTATGTTTCTTACTACTGTATGTAAATGGTTCTGCAATTTCTGGAGCTCGCTCCCAAGAATTTCACTCACCATGGTATGTGCCGTGGTGATGTGACAATAAAGGTGACTTGACTTGACTGATGTAGTTAACCAATAAAAGGCTGTCAACTTTCTTCTAATAATCTCTAAATAGCTGGAATTGAGCTATCCTTTGTGTCTGACCGTCTGTATCAGATCATCCTTAACTTCACCTCTATGGATCTCTACCAAAGTCAACTCTGCTGGTATGATTATGTGGAGGTACGAGATGGATACTGGAGGAAATCACCTTTAATAGGTATTTAACCTTACAGTAATCTTTGCATCTGATTCTTACCATTCAAACACATTACCTGAAATTGTAACCTGAAAACAAACTAGGCTACACATACTTATTCGACTTTCTCAGCTCAACATCCTTCATAGATTTCAATTACTGCTTGTAATTTTACAATATAAAAGGCAGGCTAATTTTTTGATTGCCTGCTACTTAAGTGTTAATGCTCTAGATGTAGCATAATCATTAGCTAAACCCACAATGCAGCTGGTTAATTCTAGACATTTTGGAGATGCATGTCAGATATTGAGTCAGTAGGGATACTCATATGAGATCCTGGGTCTGTAGAGATGTTAGTTACTGAAATAATTGCAGGTCTTGTTTTGAAGTGTAAAATGCTTGCATCTTTGTATTTGGATTCAGGCCGTTTTTGTGGAGATCAAGTTCCAGATTCTCTTGTTTCAACCAGCAGTCGTTTGTGGATTGAGTTTCACAGCAGCAGTAACTGGGTCGGAAAAGGATTCTCTGCCGTATATGAAGGTAGATTTGATGTTTGTCTCCTGGGGCCAAAAGGTTAATAAAACTTGTGTCAGGATCAAATATGTGGATCGGATGATTTGTTGTGGTGACCCTGAACACGGAGCAGCCGAGGGACAACATCAACAACACAAATGCCTTAAAGAGCTTATTTTGTAGTAGCCATTTTGAAGCAAAATATATTTACTCATATTTACATTTACATTTACATTTACAGCATTTGGCAGACTTCATATACTTCAGCTCATAAATCAACTATGACACTTCCAAAACTAAAGAATTGACATTATTATGAGTAGGATGTCTAGGCTATTTCCTTGAAATATCTACCTATATGTCGCCAGAACAACCCCCATCGTGTATTATCCTGAATATCCACCTCTGGCTTTAAGGTTTGGTTGTGGTTGGATACACAAACATTCTCAAAGCTGAGAGATCAATTCTTCACGTCTTCTAGCTTCCTCACACCGTCTTTACCCTAGGCTTTCCATAGTCCCTTGAGTTCCATAATTTTGAACATTTCCCTCATTCTAGATTTGTACAGGTTACACTGTGTACATTTCTTGTTCATAATTTTATTTGCAGCAAGGTGTGGTGGGGAAATGGAAGCTGACAATGGACAGATTCAGTCCCCTAACTACCCTGACGACTATCTGCCCAGTAAAGTGTGTGTGTGGAAGATGACAGTGACTGAAGGGTTTCACGTGGCACTTTGCTTCCAGGCATTTGAGGTGAGAGTTACGTAACCATTGACAGCATACATGGTGATCCAAAACAGAAGGTGTATTTCAAATAAAAAACATATTTCCTTCCTGATTTTTATTTTCGACTGAGAAGAAAATGTACAGTCACGTGTAAAAGTTTGATTGCATATTAACAGAACATGAGGTGCTTTTGTATATTTTTACTTGTCGTTAGTTGGAAAAACATGACCGATGTGCATACGATTATGTGGAGGTACGTGATGGTAACTCAGAGAGTGACCCGCTGCTTGGACGATTCTGTGGCAGCCAAAATCCTCAAGATATCAAAAGCAGCTCCAACCAACTGTGGATGAAATTTGTCTCAGATGGTTCTGTTAATAGAGGTGGATTTGCTGCAACCTTCTTTAAAGGTACATTTTTATACAGATTTTTAAATTGGTATTGTTTACCAATAACTAGGAAACAAAGCACCCAGATCACTTTAGTTTTTAATGGTTTGCTATTATTCCTACAGCTTTATTATTATTATTATTATTATTATTATTCTTATTATTATTATTATTATTATTATTATTATTATTGAAATGTAGGTGGTATAGCACACAGAGACATCCTATAGAATTGTGTGCTTCCAACTTTGTTGCAAAAGTCTGGGGGAAGGAACACATGGGTGTGATGGTCAGGTTTCCACATATTTTTAGCCATATTTTGCTTTGAACTGAGATTTGAAATACAAGTGCAAGTCAAGGTTTAGAGGTCATGCCAGCATATAAGCTGCTAACCAAAGCCTGAGGTGGAGTGTAGTGCAGAAAATAAAAAAAAACTATAAGCAGCAAGACTTGGAAGGCTTTTGAAAGTAATAAATAGTGGATTTACTGTAAGTCAATGAAGCTTTATAGCTCTACACTTCCAGAACTGAATACATGAAGGAATAATCATGACTATTTTGTTCAGGCTAAATCTTTTGTAAACACAATTTCTGTAATTGTTCTACATGTTTTACAAAAGATCCACTAAATGATTCCAAGCTGTGAAAGAAGTGAGAGACATTAAAACTATAAAATTCCCTCAAAATTAAAGCTGTACAACTGTACAAAGTAAAAACTGTGAAAAATGCAAAAAAAAAAGAATTTACATTTTAGCGACTGTAATAAGAGCACTGCTCAGGTACAGGGTAAATATGCATATTTTGCAATATGTGCATAATTCCTATTATACTTCTATATCATTGTTAGGTGTGACAAGTAAAGGGTGATAAATAAAAATTGTTCTTATACTTAATTTAAATGACTAACCAGAACTGGGTTAAGGTCGACTGTTATGCAAAATGGTTACAGCAATTCACACAAAAGTAGTCATTGTTCAGATAATGAAACATTGTTTTTAGCCATTTATATTGACATTTTCTCTACAGAGGTGGATGAATGCTCCAGACCTGATAAAGGTCAGTGCATTCAGAGGTGCATTAATACACTGGGAAGTTATCACTGTGCGTGTGACCCTGGATATGAACTTGCCACGGACCAACGAAGCTGTGAGGGTGAGGGCATAAAAATACAATACAACACACACACACACACACAAACTATTCATACACTGTGGATAAAGCCTGGGTTAGTTTTCACCATTTTTTAACCTGTCTGATTAAAGACACCCAACTCATTATGTCCTGACACTTATTATGATTGGAGCCACCAAAAATATACTTTTACTGATATGGTAATCGTTGTGGTGATAATTTCCAAGCAAGTGTATAAAATGTTATTGTCCATGCTGCTGTGTTGTACAAGAGATATATTTAGTGCACAATCAAGTTAGAGAAAAATGTATATGTTGATTTTTCTTGTGTGTGTAGCAGCTGCGTGTGGAGGTTTCCTCACGGCGTTAAATGGCTCTGTGTTCAGTCCTGGCTGGCCTCATGAATACCCACATAATAAACACTGTGTGTGGCAGCTCATCGCTCCTCCACATTACACCATCACTCTGTTGTTCCACAGCTTCGACACAGAAGGCAATGATGTCAGTGTGTGTGTCTGTGTGTGCGTGATTTGTATGTTGATAAAGATTCACATTTAATCCTACATTAAAATTTTTGTGTTAAATATGCCAGCTCACGTTCTTCCTATTCCCCTGGCTGATTGCTAGGTGTGTAAATATGATTATGTGGAGGTCCGCAGTGAATCCAGGCTACACGGGAGGTTCTGTGGAGCATCGACTCCAGAGCCGATCACCTCAGACTCCAACATCCTGCATGTGGAGTTTAAATCCGACAACACCGTTTCCCGCAGAGGCTTCACAGCCACCTTCTTCTTTGGTCTGATGTTTTTCTGTCTATCTATCTATCTATCTATCTATCTATCTATCTATCTATCTATCTATCTATCTATCTATCTATCTATCTATCTATCTATCTATCTATCTATCTATCTATCTATCTATCTATCGACCATCAAACTGGTTCTTCTTTAGCCAATATTCATTCATCCATTCATATTCCGTAACCAATTTATCCTGTTCAGGGTGGCATTCGATCAACAGCCTACCCATGTAACACTTACTGTATCGATCTTCTGGACGATCTGTTGACCAGACAGACAGACAGACAGACAGACAGACAGACAGACAGACAGACAGACAGACAGACAGACAGACAGACAGACAGACAGACAGACAGACAGACAGACAGACAGACAGACAGACAGACAGACAGACAGACAGACAGACAGACAGACAGACAGACAGACAGACAATAAAACACTGTTTTTTTTCACCTTGAAGATGTAGATGAGTGCTCTCGGGAGAACGGCGGCTGCCAGCACCAGTGTGTGAACACATTTGGGAGTTACAGCTGTCGGTGTCAGAACGGCTTTACCTTACACACCAACATGCATGACTGCAAGGAAGGTATGTTCTCACATATGCCTCATTACAGCAGCCAACAGTTTAAAACAGTACAATGTAATCCACTTTAGTGCTTAAATAGTGTGAAAAGAGTATAACTTTACATGAAAAAGGTTTTCTTTTTGATGAGTTTCTGATTAAAGTACCACAGTAGCTGAGCTGTATTTCTGATCTCTCCCCATCACGGAGAGTTGAATTTATACACAGATTTACTTATAAATCAATGAAATAAAGAAATCCTGTGGAGTGAAACGTGACAATGGTAAATTATAGCGCTGTGTGAATAAGTCACTGATTGTGAAGTGATGTGTAAATTAGAATGAGAACAGTGAGGCATGGCCATTATTTAAACCACACACACACACACACATACACACACACACACACACACACACACACACACACACACACACACACACACACACACACACACACACACACACCAGTCTCGGGCTGGCCACGACTGAGTTGCCCTTGAGCAAGCACCAAACCCCCCAACTGCTCCCCGGGCGCTGCAGCATAAATGGCTGCCCACTGCTCCGGGTGTGTGTTCACGGTGTGTGTGTTCACTGCTGTGTGTGTGCACTTTGAATGGGTCAAATGCAGAGAACGAATTCTGAGTATAGGTCAAAGTACTTAGCCGTATGTCACTTTCACACACACACACACACACACACACACACACACACACACACACACACACACACACACACACACACACACACACACACACACACACACACACACACACACACACACACACACACACAATCATAGCAATCCAGAGTATATAAATGGGTAATTGGCACAAACTCTTTTAGCTCTCCTGATTAATGCAGTCCACCAACCGATTACATTTCAATTTCAAGCCACTTTTATGATGACAAAACCATAGTTTGCAAATGCCTTTATAAATATAAATGCCTCTATTCGTAAATATAACTCTGTAAGATCAGCTGTCATAATTACACATCTCAAAATTAAACAGTCTTTATCTCTACAATGCTAAAATTATGGACATACTAAGTCCTCATTGTCCATTGTGTGGTTCAGATTAATAATAACAACAGTAAAAAATAATAATTAAATACATTATAATGTTTACTTAAATAATCAAATAAAAACATGAGTCTATCAATAGATGAATAGTTGGACTATAGATTACGTATGTAATTTTATGTATCCTCCACTGTGTCTTCAATGAAAAGGAGAACATTTTCATTCTGACTGTACTAAGGTGCTTGACAAAACAATCAGCGGTCGTCTCTAGATTTCTTCATTGCACAGCTGATTGCATCTCTTTCACAAGAGATGAGAGTGTAAACAACTCAGGTGATGATGGTTGGCTGTAATTTGGAGAAGCCTAGAGAAGATCGGTTGCTCATCATGTCAAGCACCTCTACATCTGATGTCATCAAATGTAACCTTTTACAGATCAGAATATCTCCTTCTCCTTTCCAGTGATGAGACACTTCACCAGCAATGGGTAAAGACAGCTCTGTTTGCAGTGCAATGCATGAGAAGTGATAGATGTCCAGTAAGAGATGACTGAAAGATGTATGCAGGCAGTGGCATCAATTTATTGCCCTAGGCACAGCATTAAAACCACTGAGAAGTGGGAGGAATGACATTGATTATATATATTAGGCAACAAGTGAACACTGAGTTCTTGATGTTGATGTGGTGGAAGCAGGAAAAATGGGCAAGTGTAAAGATCAGAGTGTTGTTGACAATGTCAAGGTCAGAGCATCTCCAAAACTTTGAGGGGTATTCCGGGTATGCAAGAAGGACAACGAGAAAACCGACACAGTCATGGCCACCCAAAGCTCACTGAATGGGGACGGAAGGCTACCCTGTATGGCCGATCCCACAGGAGTTTCAGCCAGAATGCTATTTGAATGACTGACTCATTTGTTTGTGCCTACTCAAAAAGCATAACATTTTGGACAGTTCTATCTTCTTTGCACAATTACAATTCTTAGAAAATTGCTCTCTGACAGCAAAGTAGGCCAAACAATTCAAGACTTCAAATGGCACACATAGAAATATAAAGTTATCTCAGCTAGAGGAGGACCAAGCATTAGAGATACACTGGAGATGCAGAACATTCCACTATTGCTTTGGTTGCTGGTTCCCTGACACCACGTCTGATTTTTCAATCTAAAAAGAGAGAATTTGCCGTCACATACTCAGGATAGTCATGCCTGTAGGTCTGGTCCCTTGGACTGAATTACCATGAAATTGAGGAGTGTGAGCTAGCAGTCCATCAAACACTCCTGTACAAGAGCAGATAGCACAGGTTTTCCATCAGTTGCTCTGGTGCATTGCCTAATTCAAAAGATAGTATGTTTACTTCAGGAACTGTTAGAGGAATGGACTCATTAGTTCATTTTACATTACTTTTACATTATACATTTTACAGTACTCTTTACATTATAGTACAGTTACTGCATTTGGCAGATGCCTTTATCTAGAGCGACTTACATTCGACTCATTTATACAGATGCGCAATTGAGTTTTACAGGCCCTGCTCAGGGGCCCATGAGTGGCAGCTTAGTGGACCTGGGATTCAAACTCACAACCTTCTAATCAGTAGTCCAACACTTTAGCCAACAAGCCACAGAGTTTTATTACAATCTTTCTGTTAGGGGCAAGGAATCTTCCTCCAGTATGGTTGTTGTAAAAAATTCTTCTGCCGAAGAAGCTTTTTATTTCTTAGAGTTTTGAGACAACAAAGTCATTTCACCAGCATGGTGCACATAGAAAGGTTTAAACTCAGCAGACCCTTTTATGCCATTTTAAGACAGTAGTTACAGATATTTAAATCAACAAAATGGCAAGGGTGCCCAAATTTATGCATCTGTCTAATTTTGTTTTGATGCATATTGCACATTTTCTGTTAATCCAATAAACCTCATTTCACTACTGAAATATTACTGTGAAATATTCAGTTGGATCAAAATGAAATTACTGATCCAAACACCCAAAAAATGAAAATCATGGAAATTGTCAGGGGTTCCTAAACTTTTGCATACGACTGTATATATAACTCTGCAAGATCAACTGTCATTATTACACATCTCAGAATTACACAGTCCTTATCTGTACAATGCTAAAATTATGGAAATTATGCACAGAGTAAGCTTTAAACTCAGCACTCTTTTATGCAATTTTAAGACAGTTATCTTCCCTTTGCAGATACATTCTCTCTCTTTCAACTGTCCCTCATCCTTATCTCTTAATTATCAGTTTATATCCTGTTGTTGTTGTTTGTTTGTTTGTTTGTTTTAAACTTGGTTACACACCCCATCCTTTGATGGGGTCCTTTAAAAACCCAAGGAAAAAAAACTGAAACTAGAGATCCTTTGCAACCTAGCCGCTGCTGGATACTGAACTGAAATCTCTGAAAGCAGCCAAAGCTATCCCTAAAAGTGAGACTGAACCAGTGGTGACTGGGAAGGTTCGGGGGAAAGATGGCTGCATGACATTGTGCATATTAAATATATGATAAATAGTCAATTTTTTTTCGTGAGAAATACGATGTGTGGCGGGAGAGCGTGACAAAAGACCCAAATGCGTAACTGTCACTCTCAATGCGTGACACTTGGCAGCCCTGCATTTGCTTTGAATAACTGCTTGTCCTGTTCTTTTATGTCAGTTCTGCCCTGGTATAGCCGTTGCTAATTTTTAAGCTGAATCCTTTTTAGCCTTTTTAAATCTGTCACAGAGCTGAACCAGTGGTGACTGGGAAGGTTCGAGGGAAAGATGACTGCATGACAACAGCATTTATTGTGATGTCATATACTGTATAACAATGAGATTGTTTGAAGGTCTCAGTATGCCCTTTCCCCATAGTTAATTATGGGTGGTTGTAAACTCTGGTAAACAGAATCTTGGGTTATCTTGTTTGACTTTTTTTACACTGCTCATATTTAACTTGAGGCTAGCATTTAATCCTGGCTATTTGTAATCTAACATTTTAAACTGTACATTCCTAAACCCAGGGTTAACCTTCTTATTCACATATTTTCAATGTCAGCAACCCTGAGTAATAAATACACTGATACTGACGTGTACATCTGCAGGGCTCTCAAGTTTTGAAGACAGGCAAGCATGACATCTCCAACCCCCCAGCACAGGTGGTTGTTGCGTTAAATCTTACCCATATACAATAGTGCTATTTTCTGATTGGCTATTGTGTAGCCTTATTTTTTGATTGGCTGGTAAGTGTCAGGCTCGACTAAGAACTCCAGGGGAGACGCGCTTGATTCCTGCCCGGTTCCATAGAGACAGCGGTGCGGACTGATACACTTTGGAGACCAAAGACCCAAATGCGTGACTGTCACTCTCCATGCGTGACACTTGACTGCCCTGCATCTGCTTTGAATAACTGCTTGTCCTGTTCTTTTATGTCAGTTCTGCCCTGGTATAGCCGTTGTTAATTTTTAAGCTGAATCCTTTTTAGTCTTTTTAAATCTGTCACAGAGTTGAGCAGCCGCAAAAACAGTGCTAAACTCTACTTCTGAGAACAGTTTCATGACTGTAATTGCAACGTTAGCCCCTCAATTTACCTGATGGTTACATCAAATAGTTGGTCTGTACTTTTTGTGCTATGCCTTGAACACATGACCATCTAAATGGAACACGTTCTGTTAATCACAATGAGAATCAGTGGGATGAACTGGATGCTATCAGCAGTAGCTGAGTGTGTTAATGATACCATCAGCTCTGTGTAACAAAAGGTCTGAGTGTACTCTAGGATCCATTAATCATTCTCCTGTGTCAGACATAGGGTTGCCACCCGTCCCGTGAAATACGGAATCGTCCCGTATTTACAGGCAAAATGACCCGTATTTTACATAGGACCACATTATACAGCATCCCATGCACATCACCTCACCCGCATCGTGTGGAGACGCGTCCTATTCTGCCCCTGATTGGGTAATACTCGTTGCCATCGTTGGTTTGATTGATTTGTTTTAGGGTTACGGTCCGTGAATCACGGTCAATCAGAGTCAGAGAGTCAGCCACCTCGCAGGTTCTTTTGACAGAGTCAGAGTGACAGAAAATCACGCCTCACAAGTTCCTCCAAAAGCTTATTTTTTGTGTTCTCAGTCACACTTTGTTGGTGTATATTTGTTGTCATAGCTGTGTATTCAATATGACCTCTTAAGTTGTAATAGTGAGAGACTGAGTGCATCTGTTCACACTGATTTCAATAGCAGATATCTTATTATAATGTCCATTGATATCAATCTTAATATTTTTATGAATACATGTTTTAAGTTATGATATACCACCACTGGCACGCCATCGGGACTGTGGTCATCGTGGCCCCGAGGGGTGTGGCCCCCGTTACGGCAGGCGTCCCTTATTTTTCTGTATTGAAGGTGGCAACCCTAGTCAGACATCATACATTGTTCTGAAGTCTACACTACTGCTGCCCTAGGCCATTAAACACTGATGAAAGAGGGATAATTCTTTACTTTTATTTATTAAGCCGGGAAACTGATATCCTCTATTTAAAGCTTCAGATCAGTTCAGCTGCACAGATCAGAGTGGAGAATAGAGGTGAAATATTTTGCTGAAAGTCTTTTTGTTTGTTTTATTGTTGTTGTTTTGGTACGTTCAGCCGGTTGTGACCATGTGATCACCAAGATCCCTGTATCCATTATGAGCCCCAACTGGCCAGATAAATATCCCAATAAGAAGGTGTGCACTTGGGCCCTAACCACTATGCCAGGTCACCGAATCAAAATGGTAAGTCTATGTTTCCGCTTTATTTTTCTTCTAGTGTTGTTATTCTGAATGGAGAATACTGACACAACCTGCACCTCACACACACCTTCACACACACCTTTACCATCTTCAACCAGTTTCAGCCAACAGACTGAACAAAACAAGCTCTTCTCTACTGTCATGTGATTTTTTTTGTCAACACGCTGGCTCATTCTTTTCCACAGGTAAACAGGAAGCATTTGATGATGTCCATTTACTTATAGTATATTGTTACATACTAAAACATTATACAGGTGTTGAAAAACATTCCATTTCACTATATATCACTTTCCCTCCTTTAGTCCATTAATGAGATCGACATGGAAAGCCATCTTGAATGTTCCTACGATCATCTCAATGTTTATAACGGCCCTAACGATGCATCGCCTAGTTTGGGGCGTTTTTGTGGAAGCAAAAAACCACCACCTGTTATTTCCAGTGCCAACAAGATGTTTCTACAATTTTTCTCGGATAATTCGGTGCAGAAACGAGGCTTCGAGGCATCTTTTACATCAGGTAGCTAATTCAGAGATCATTAAACTGTCACTTTAACCTTTAAATTTGGTTCTACTTACTGAATGAGTTATTAATAATTTGCACATACATATTTCAATTTGCACATTTTTCCATTGTACATACAACTGTCTTTATTATATTTGTGTTCTTTTCTTTTCTTGTCATTGCCATTCTGTTTACACTGTGGAGCTACTGTACTAGAACAAATTCCTCTTATGTGAAAACGTACTTGGCAATAAAGATCTTTCTATTCTATTCTATTCTATTCTATTCTATTCTAATATAATATGCTTTAGAATATTTTCAAAAATAAAAAAAAATTCTACTCACTTCTTACTTTATGCAGTATTTTGTTGAACAAGATTATATTTGCAAGATAAACACTGGTTAAAAATTAGTTACACTACAACTATCACAGTGTCTTCAGGGTGTTTACTGTACATACTATTCTGTGCCAGCTGTCTCAATCACTAATCCAACAGGATATAAAACAAATAGATTTGGATTTTTCACAGTGTGAACAAATAGCTTTAGCCATGGCTAAGAAAGTAAATATTTTATTGCTTCGTTAAGGCTTTTAGTCAGTTCAAGTTTTTTTATTTATTTTTTTTAGGTTAGCTAGACAGATTTTTTTTCTCACACCTGATGCAATGTGCCCTACTGCAATTCTTCAACTTATTATGTCTTTTATATATTTCTTTTTCCACAAATAAGATAAAGAATGATTCCATGATTACTACTGCATTGCCAGATATTCAAAGAAAAATCATGCATATTAGAGCATGCTAAGAGTGACAAAAAATACACAACATAAAAAACTACATATTAAATGTTATACTAAAAATGCTTTTTAATTTTCTAATAGTCCGTGGCTACAAATTAATACACTGAGGCATAAAGTTATTATTTTAGAACCCCAAAATAATCTTGTGGCTATGATTTATTTGATCAAGGCTATGAATTGTGTAACTTCAGCTCACAAGTAATATGTTTTGGCAGAGTCATACTTCATACATGGCCTCGGGTTAAGTATTTAGCACAAACTGGCAAAACAGAACTTTACTTGGCAGCTCCACAATATATTGTGTAATATATGTCTTTTTTTTTACTGATTTGTTTTTTTTTGCCTGTTTCAGAGAAACTTATAATAGAGTATCGATAATAAAAAATAATGATGTTCATGTGTCTGTTGGTCGGATAAGCGGTAGAAAATGAAAATGAAATGTGTCTGTTGGCTTTATACACACAAAAACTTTTTTTAGGAGCAAATAATATATTTGATATTGCTTTGTAGAAATCTGTTCTTTGTTATCTTCGTTCCTTTTCTGCAGTGTGTGGTGGAGATCTGAAGGCTGAAGTGGAGCCTGGAGATCTGTACTCTCACGCTCAGTTCAGTGATAATAACTACAGCACAGCCGAAGAGTGTGAATGGGTCATTTCAGCTGAGAAAGGATTCGGAGTTAAGCTCATCTTCAACATCTTTGATTTGGAGGATGAGGCAAAGTGCACATATGATTACATAGAGCTATTTGATGGAAGTGACACTAAAGCACCCCGGCTTGGCCGATACTGTGGATCTGGGGTAAGGATCTCAAACTTCCTAAAGTTCCCCAAATATCCCTCTAGAAACTTTAATCTAAAAAAAATCCTCCCATTTATGAATCTCACAAAATATCACCCAAATATCATTCCATAAACATCTCATCTCTCTAAACTTCATCATCTTCTTCTTTCGGCTTTTTCCTTCAGGGGTCGCCACAGCGAATCATCTATCTCCACCTATCCCTATCTTCTGCATCCTCAACACTTGCACCCACTAACTTTGTATCCTCATTTATTACATCCATATATATAGCCTTCCTCTTTTCCTCCTGCTTGGCAGCTCCCTAAACATTCCCCCAAAATTACTGCCATCTTCCCAACAACCATTTATATCCTCATAAAACCTCCAGTCTCTCCACAAAATTCCTCACAAAAGAAATCCTTCAAATTTCTGAGACCTCATCCCTCAAACTTTCCTTAAACATTAAATTGTTTGCTACATAAATCTGTCTGAATATTGACACCTTTTTAAACAGTTTCTTAACACTTAACACTCCAAAAGGTGTTTAACTCCATATCCACACACTCAAAAAACAACAAAAAGCTAACTTTTTCAGCCACGTTCCACACTGATGACTTCAAATTAAAGCAATATCTTTATTTTTTGTTACTGCAGCCTCCAGATGACATTTACTCAGCTGGGGATGCCATCGTCATCAAACTTCACACTGATGATACAATCAGTAAAAAAGGATTTCACATTCAGTACACCAGTACTGCATTTCAAGACACACTTCACACCAGTAAGTGACTCTGTCTAGTGTTCTGGGGCTTTTGTCAGCCTTAAATGCCCACTTAATTTTTTTTTTCCTCTGTGGAAATCTTTCTCCATTCATGACCAAGAGACTCAAATCTGAATCAGAATGATTGATTGGCCCAGAAGGTGGTGTACAAGAAGATTTTTTATTTATTTATTTTTTTTGTTTACTGTAGGTGTCAATAAGCATCTTTTAAAATCCTGGGCCCTTATTCAAGAAAACACTTGTGATGAAATTGTGAATTGAACTTTCTTAGAAATGTAGGCTTTCATCTTAAAATTCAAGAGAAGGTCCTGGTAAAAATAAAAGTTAATCACAATGTGTCTTAACCCTTAAAAGGGCTCATAAGTTCAAACTCAAAAGAGTTAGGAGTAGTAAGAAGGAATTTAAGGCTTAAGAGTTTCTTTAGCAGAGGAGGAAATGGCTATGGTGAAGAGGGAGAAGTAATGTATTGTATACAGTATTTAATATTGATAGTGAGTTAATGAGATTCTACAGATTAGATCGTGTAGGGATTAGTTTTGTGACCAATTATATTAGAGATGACGTCTCAGACAGCCAAGAAATGATATAATTTGTCTCTTTTTATACATTTCTGCTCTGTGTTCGCGATGAAAAAGTACATTACATTTATTACATTTATAACATGCAGATGTTATAGCATCTCTAATATGATTGGTCACAAACGTATTCCTTATATGATATAAATATGAATATATTCCTTATATGTCTTAAATATCTTAACATAGTATCAAATTGAAGGCTTATAATAGACAATATTTTAAAAGCACTCTAATTTTTTTATTGGTCAACCAATCACAGTCTTCAAAACAATGTGTCACCTAGTAACAGGGTTAAGCCCCGCCTCCTCTCTAAGATAAAATTTGTTGTATTTTCCTTTGCTCAGAGATAAGATTCCTAGTTAGGAATTTTTAAGCTAAACTAGGAGCTCTCTCAGATCATTTTTAGAGTCTTTATGAATACGGGCTCAGATGTCGGTAAATTAGAAAATGGTGCAAAAGGTTTGGCTAAGAATGATACAGACTTGATTAATAATATGCTATAAAGTGAGGAAAGCTTAGTCTCTAAACTTCATGCAGGAAACATGACATGACACACCTGTTTCAAACTACTGTGTCATGCTGTTGAGTTCCTTAAACACTGAACACTTTCTGCAACTGTGTGACACTTATCTATACACACCAGGCCAGAAGGAGCTTAAAGCTGGCATATTGTCCCATCTTGTTCCTCCTCAGCACTCAGTTTAGTGTCACCCAACACCAATATCAGTCTCATGAAGCAGACAGGTGCTAATACAGTATTTTGATCAATTGTGTATTAAAATAGCCCTTTAAGCTCAATAAGCTTTCCTTACTTGTTAGCTCCAGTACAAAACTAAAAAAAACCAGCTAATTTCAGTCACCAGACATACTGTATTTTGCTACATACATTCTGTACAGTCTGCATACTGCTGTGATTTCAAAGGATTAATAAACATTTTCAACATGGTGTCTGGCTTTCTAATTTCTTTTTTTATTCCTTTTTAATTCCTGTCAGAATTTCAAGCTGCATTTTTTTAGTCTGTTTCCCTTCAAGCACTTAGACGTGTTTTATGCACCTATTTATTTGAGTGGGATTCTGCAACATTTACAGTAGAGCAGAGCTGAGGTACAGTAATTGTTTTGAGGATCGTGGTCAAACAGACCGTTTATGCCCCTTACTGTTCACTGGTGGTAATGTAGGTACTGTACTGATTTTTTTAGTTACACTTAGTTTGCTGAAGGAGGGAAAAACCAGAAACATGAATACTCAAACTGGGTGGTATATCTTGTACATTTTTAAATAAGAGATAATAGGAAGTCATAGAAACATAATCAATGATGTGCTGCCTTTTTTGTAACATGTGCATTACAATTAAGTGTTTTTTCCCCCTGCATATCCCAGCTTAATAGGAAGTTGGGGTCAGAGCACAGGGTTAGTCATCATACAGCACCCTGGATCACCGAGGCTTAAGGGCCTTGCTTAACGACCTGACAGTGGCAGATTGTATCCTCGACCTTCTGACCAGTAACCCAGAGCCTTAACCCTTTAGCCACCACTTCCATTATGAATACCAATGCAACTGAACCAGAAGAGTAGTTCCTGTTAGATTGTTTTCTATTCACAACACATCCTGAATTGGTTTATTATTTATTTATAGCACAGCAATACATTTTTAAAGGCATAGCAATGTTTTATTTAACGGTGAATAAAATACATTTTTTTAAAACCTATTTATAGTTGCAGCATATGTTGTGGTATAACTGTGAAAGAAACTAGCACTTGTTATCATTTATTACGTTATAGCATAGTCCTCACCCAACATTTCTTTCACTCAACAGAAAAAACAGTAAAAATATATTGCTCAGATGTTGTTGATGTTCTTTAGCTGTTCTCTGTTCAGGATCATCTGATCCACATGTTTTAATTTTGGTACAAATCTTACTCCAGATGTCCTAACTGACGCAACCCTCCCAATCTGGGCTTGGGAACAACACTGAGAGGTAACACCTCAGTTCCTTACCCAGGAATCAAACCAAGGCCACGGCAGCAAGAGTGTGAGAGCCTGCCATTGGACCATCAGGGACATATTGTAAATAGGGGAAGCAATTTAATCAAAGGAAAAAAAAAGCCAAATGATGCAAATATGACAAATATATCAATATAACAAAGTGGAGGTTTGGTAAACAGGAACTCAAACAGACCCAAGAGAAAAACTGTCCAAGAAACAGAAAAAGGTCCAGGGTAAAATACACAGTGCATTAACCTGGAACAATCCCCAAGTGACTAAGAAACTGCATTCACTCTGAGTTTTTCAAACGTTTTTCCCAAAAATACTTTTTTTTTTTTTTGGGTCTGTTGATGTCATCACTTTGAATGATTTTGAACATCCAGAAATCCCCTTCCTCAAGGACACAAGCCAGCATTGTGTAAACAGATTTATGGGAAAAGTTAAAAAAGTCATGAGAATGGAAGCATTCACATTCAGTGATTTGCTCAAAACACATACACACTCACACAACCACATGGTGTGTGTCAGCAGTATTAAGATGACCAGAACACTAAACACATTCGGTCATATGGTCAAAATCATATATATGTGGAGTTTGTGTTTACATGTAATGTGTAAAGTATTCATATGTACACATACTCACACATTTTTAAATGCTCAATGAGTTCATGATATCTATTAAAGTATCACTAACTGTTGTTCCCAGAAGGCCAAAGAATTTGCTCCTGTTTAGTTGTGTCCATGTTCAACAATGAATGTCTTTATTTTAATGTCACATTCCACAGTAGTAGCTAATGGCCCATATGAAAGTAAACACAAGTATCTGTAGTGTTTCTTAAGTACTTCTGTTTTTCCCTATTCTACGAGGGGCGATATATTCTTAGAGTTCCAAAAAAAACACAAATGTTTCCATATTCAAAGTAAATGCTGATATCGAACCTATTTCTGCTCTGAGATGCCCCAAGTTCTTGTTCATCGACATCTAAAATTTGAACCTCAACATCTGCAACCACTAAAATTCTGTGTAAGGTTTAAACACTGGTCTCATGCTGAAAGCCAGCAGAGTCCTGACTCGTTTTGTATTAGATTTACAGTGATAAAATAATTCATTTCTTTACATTGAATGAAAATGTCTGTTGATTTCCATTCCAACAGAAAATAAGAAAGATTTCCATTCCAACAGAAAGTATCACCAGTATACTGGTAAAAAAGTGTTTTAGATGACACTGGTTTTATAGGGTGATGCAGCTGGCAGTAATATTGATGAGGATAAGAGGATATTTTATATCTTGTGATATTAAACATTACAGACTATTACTGCTCTTCAGAATACTTTTTTTAATAACAACAAAAATACTATATATTCTAAGCTAAACATTAAAATTAGACTCCACATGTTTTGGGTATAATGACAATGTATGATACAGTCTGTATAAGCTACGTATATGTACATTAAATAACACTATAGTAAGCTGGTACTATATTTATCTCTAGTAGGGGCTGGTATTTATATAGTAACACAATGCATTATTAAAATAAATAAGATAATATTGGAATATTGTTCCTGCCTCCACCTTGTGTGTGCGGAGTTTGCATGTTTTCCCCGTGCCTCGGGGGTTTCCTCTGGGTACTCTGGTTTCCTCCCCCGGTCCAAAGACCTGCTAGGTTGCATGGCATACATGGTAGGTTGATTGGCATCTCTGGAAAATTGTCCGTAGTGTGTGATTGCGTGAGTGAATGAGAGTGTGTGTGTGCCCTGCGATGGGTTGGCACTCTGTCCAGGGTGTATCCTGCCTTGATGCCCGATGACGCCTGAGATAGGCACAGGCTCCCTGTGACCCGAGAAGTTCGGATAAGCGGTAGAAAATGAGTGAGTGAGTGAATGAATAAAAAAAGCAGTTTGTTTACAGTGTTATGTGACAGGGACATTGGATTTTTTCTGATCCTCTTCAAGCAGCTCCCTAAAATGTAATTCATTCTTAATATGTCCTTAGAATTAAAAAAATCTAAACACTGCCTATAAGTATTCACCCACTGTGTTTTTATCAGGCTAAATTAGAAAAATCTCAAACTTGCTCATAGGGGAATAAATACATACACACTGTGAACTATATACAACTAATAATAATCTAGAATTTTTATTCTGTTAATTCTTATTTCTTTTATTATTCATTATTTCCTTTATCATTAATTATGTTTACCTTCTGCTCTGTGTTTATGTTCTGTAAAGCTGCTTTGTGACAATGTCTATTGTAAAAAGCGCTATACAAATAAACTTGAATTGAATTGAATTGAATTAGAACTACAGTATGGGCACTAAACACTAAACTTAAGAACTGTGCTTTTTTTAATATCCAACTTTGTCCATGTACATGGTCCATGGTTGCAAGATAAATATTACCAAGAAGTCTAACAGGTATAATGTCAAATCAGATCATTACTGCTGTCATGAGGACCAAGGAACTGCCTGTGAACCTTTCAGTAGATGATGTTTGGAAGAAAAAAAAGGTGGAGAAGATTCCAAAAAGATCAGAAAAGGTCTCACCTTTCATCGGAGCACTGTGGAATCTATTATAACAACATGGCAAAACATGGCAAAAACCAGACACTTCCAAAACCACAGCCGTCCTTAAAAATTAAGCCCATGGCTAAGAAGGCCACTTGTCAGAGATGTGTCCAAGAGGCCAGTTATAAAAAGTGAAAAAGTGTCCGTTTGAAGAGATGTGATGAAATTTGAGAGCTTTTGGAAAAGATTTAAAGCTTATTACTATTGATAATAATAATAAGGTAAGGTCCTCTCACCATCTCATGTTTCTTTACAGCCACACCTTCTGTGTTGATATTGGCAATTACAAAAATATTAAATAAATTTTAAACAAGTTAAGAAAATAAAAAATCAATCAATACATTAGATTTTGGTCTCAGTGTTGGTCTGAGTTAGTGAAGTTAATACTGTGGAAACAACTATTATAACCAAAAGGCATCAAGCAATTTTAACGCATGGAAAAAATATCAATATTTACAGTCACACTGATTGGGAATGATCTATTTTATTCACACAGTTCATTAGTTAATCAGTGCATCTGTCCATGGTTAATCTTTCACTGTTGCTGAAGAAACACTGCTCGAATCGATTAAACATTTAATCCACAGCAGCTTTGCGATTCGTGAAAGTTGTAAAGGGTTCAAAGGTAAAACACATAATGAGTCAACAGCCTGTAACTGTAATAAAATGTATTATAACTTATTGACTTGCATTCTAGTCTCAAGGTTACTGTTTCAGTAAGAGTCATTAAGCTAAGAGACGTGACTCTTACTCAGAGACATGTTTCACTTCAGGTCAAAAACGTTCTTGTAGCATGTAATTTAGGCAGGATTTTGATGGTTATTTGTTGCTCTCTGTAATAAAAAAAAAAGATTTAAACAGACTTTCTTCTACAAACTACTAGGACATTTATCTGCTGGTGTTTGGCATCAGGATGGTGCAGAAGTCAGTGGTGGTGAGTTTGGCGTTGCTGCTAATTGCTTCCATCGCTACATTTTTAGGTGTGTTTTTTGGATATAGGGGTAAACCTTCAGCGGTCAACACTGAGAGATCGTACACACACGCGGCCATAGCAGCAGACGCTGGGCCATGCTCTGAAGTTGGCAGGTGAGAACTAATCTCATGAATATTAAATAACATAATAACAAGTCTTGTGAATTTACTGTCTCCAACATTTACTTTCACAAGAATGTTTCAGAAGAGGAAGAGTGTAGTGTGTAGTGGGAAGGAGATTGTCCAATTCATGCAGACGCAATTTTTACATATTTATGTTTGCAGTCTATCTATGAGTCACAACGTGCTTCTACTCCATCTGTCAGTAGAAAAGAGCCACTACAGGACCAATACTAGCCAGATATCATTTATATGGTGGATCATTCATGACACTGTTGTGTGTGTGATGCTGTGTTGTGTGTCAGACAAAGCAGCATTCTTAGACTTTTGTCACCTTTTGTCACTTCCATAAATATCCTGTTCTCAGTGTTACTGGGTAACAGCATGATCCTGATATTGTAATAACTTGCATCATAACACACATTTCTGACAGTATCTTGGGTGGTGTTAGTACTTCTTTAATGCTGACCAAGCCCAGTGGAAAAATATTCAATATCCCTCAGTGCTGAAAACTGTGGCTGTAAATTTTAACGGCCTGAGTTCCAATCAGAAACTGAATATACAGAATGCAAATATATATATATAAATATATATATATATATATATATATATATATATATATATATATATATATATATATATATATGTGTGTGTGTGTGTGTGTGTGTGTGTGTGTGTGTGTGTGTGTGTGTGTGTGTGTGTGTGTGTGTGTTTCAGAGACATTCTCCTAAAGGGAGGTTCTGCTGTAGATGCAGCGATTGCTGGGCTGTTGTGTGCAGGTTTGATGAATGCTCACAGTATGGGTATTGGAGGAGGCCTGTTCCTCACCATCTACAATACTACAACAGGTACGCACACACAAACACACACACACACACAAACAAACAAATTAACAAATCCGAAAAAACACATTATATATTAATATCTTGAATGACAGGTGTCTTGTCCAATGATCGGTAAGTTTCCATTCACAAACTATACCTACCTCTTCCGTGTTGTCTGAATCGGTGCACAAAACACCACATTACCAAATCCGAAAACACAACAACAATTCAGACAACCCAGAAGAGGTTGGTATAGTTTGTGATTGGAACACGTACCGATCATTGAACAAGGAATGGATTACTGTGGATTAATTCTGTTATTTTCTTATATTTAAACGGAGAACTTTACACATTACATATAAGATTCCATACCTGTATGTCTTGAGTGACAAGTGTCTTGTCCAATGATCGTTAAGTTTTCATTCAAAAAGGATACCTACCATTTCTGGGTTGTCTGACTTGTCGTTGTTTTCGCATTTGCTAACGTGTTTTCGGATTTGTTAACGTGTTTTCTGATTTGTTAACGTGTTTTCTGATTTGTTAACGTGTTTTCTGGTTTGTTAATGTGTTTTCTGATTTGTTAACGTGTTTTCTGATTTGTTAACGTGTTTTCTGGTTTGTTAACGTGTTTTCTGGTTTGTTAACGTGTTTTCTGATTTGTTCATTTGTTTTGCACTTCTCTGTCACCGTATGATTGCACTGAAATTATTAAAAAATTTAAGAAATCTAAAATTTATAGTTACGTAATAGTTTTTAAATAAATAATACCAATAGATGTGTGATTTGTAAAGTGCAGCAAGGATAATTTTTTAAAAATGTCGTTTCAATTTTAGCAATCTTCTCACATTTACAAGATTAGTAAAGAGCATAACACCGGAAGTGCAGTTCACCTCTGTTTGGTGTCAGTGCTGCAGTTTTCTCTGTAAGAGTCACATTTCAACATGATGAAACCTGAATAAATGACAAGAATTAAGAGCCTGAGGAAAGAGTGATGAGAAATGAAGAGATGTAAAGATAAGAAAATGCAGACATCCAGGAGCTGGATGTCAAAATTTATCACAAATCTGAGCACAGATTGATTAAGCTTGAATATCTATTTGACTGTGACATGCATTCTGTGATTTAGCTAACCACAGTGTTATGAATAATGACTGCCTTCTCTGCTGCGGATGTTAAACTGGCTCCTTACAACATGATCTTGTCAGGCAGACAGCCATGTTTAGTGTAGAGAATCAACCAAAGTAAACCACTTCTGTTAAGATTTAATCAAATACACGTATTAGCAGATACTAGATTTTAGAATTTTCCAGAAATTAGCCACATCAATCATCTCATCACTTAAAATGCTCCTTTTTTTATATTTAATGTTTGTAATAAACTTGTTGATTATTTGTTTTGATAGGAAAAGTGGAAACGATTGATGCGCGTGAGACAGCACCATCTAACTCCTCTCGGGACATGTTCGGGAATAGCACTGATCTTTCACAGAAAGGTAAATCATTAACTAGTTACATAATCCAGGATCCATGTCTTCAGTATCAGGGGATAGAGCTAACAGACAGGCTGCGTCACAAGGTTTATAGATATTATAGGGTATATGGTATTACTGGGGTGGTAAGTAATAATAATAATAATAATAATAATAATAATAATAATAATAATAATAATAATAATAATGTGTAAAAGATTCTTATTGTGAATTTTTTTGAATGGTTTATGCTGCAGCTGCTTTGTTTTCAGGTGGCCTTTCCATTGCTGTTCCTGGAGAAATTCGAGGATATGAACTGGCTTATCAGCGCCATGGGAAACTGGCCTGGAAAGATCTGTTCACACCAAGCATCGAACTCGCAAGGAAGGGATTTCCTGTGGGTAAAGCTCTTGGTCGAGCTATTTACAGCAAAAGAAACATGATCCGGAATGACAAAACTTTATGGTAAATATCTATAATCTGTAATATAAATATCTCTCTTTTTCCCTCAAGTCAGAATTCCAGTATACAGACTAGCACTTATCTTTAAATGTATTACAAAGTATACAGTAACAATTTGCTTTAGATTAATCAACACACATGGTTGTTGCTAACTTGGTGCTAACAGGTTTCACTTAACGTGTTTTATGGAGCTATTTCATTATTTCGCACCAGTTCTTGCATTTCCAGGTCTTGTGTATCATTTCCGTGTGCATTATAACTGTTCTGTGCTTAGTGTTAAAGTTCTCGGCTTTGTGTTTCAGTTCCGTGTTCTGTAACACAAAAGGAGATATCCTAAAGGAAAATGACACAATCACCTTCCTTAAGTTGGCGGATACGTATCAGCAGATTGCAGAGAAAGGGGCAGATGCTTTTTACAATGGATCGATCGCAGAGAATCTTGTCACAGACATCAGGAATGCAGGTGGACTTTCCTTATCTAAATACTGACACCCAACAGGAAGCAACTGTTTTTTCCTTTAATGTCTGACGCATTTTGAAATCCATTAATACAAATGATGATGATGATGATGATGATGATGATGATGATGTGTGTGTATAGGTGGTATCATAACTATGGAGGATTTATTGAATTACACTCCACTATTGAATGAAAATCCTTTGAAAGTACAACTGAGGGAATTTACAATGTTTGTGCCAAATGCTCCATCCAGTGGCCCCATTCTCACCCTCATCCTCAACATACTGAGCGGTGAGAATACGTCTCCCTGGCACTCTCAACCACTTGACTCAAAGATTTTCACTTTACTCATAATGAATACGAACTCATTAATTAAGTGCATATGAGTTCCGATGCTCACCTCTAGATCACTGATGGTGCGATTTGATCACAACCTCTTCTCTTCTTTGCAGGATATAACTTTAATGCAGACAGCGTTTCCAACACTCAGGAGAAAATACTCACATATCATCGTATAGTAGAAGCTTTCAAATTTGCATATGCTAAACGCAGTGTTCTGGGAGACCCCAAATTTCTTAACATCAGTGACGTAAGTTCTGTTGATAGCCATTTCAGAATTAACACCAGATAATGCTTGTTTGTGTTAAACTACGATAAAGAGAATATCACTGAGATTATTTGAATGTCATGGTTAGAATTTTATTGCTAAGAAATTTCAGTTCAGAAGTTTTACACACTGCTCTATCACATTACTTCCCCAGTTTATACAGAACATCACAGCTAAAAGCTTTGCTGATTCAATTCGGCAGAAAATCGCAGATAACACGACACATAATGAAAGTTATTACGAACCTGAATATTTTCTTCCGGAAAATCATGGAACTTCTCATATTTCTGTAGTGGATGCAGATGGAAATGCAGTTGCTGCCACCAGCACCATTAATCAATAGTAAGTGGCCAGGATGTTCGTTCGTTCGTTCGTTCGTTTGTTTGTTTGTTTGATTGTTCTATCTATCTATCTATCTATCTATCTATCTATCTATCTATCTATCTATCTATCTATCTATCTATCTATCTATCTATCTATCTATCTATCTATCTATCTATCTATCATAGTTTTGGCTCCACGGTCATGTCCCCATCAACTGGAGTGTTGCTGAATAATGAGATGGACGATTTCAGTTCTCCTCTCATAACTAATGGATTCGGTGTTCCACCTTCACCTAATAACTTCATCGTACCACGTTAGTAAACTACCTTCCTGAGATTTTCTGAGGAATTAAGGATAAGTTTACAATGGATGATATCTTACTTTTGAGATGTGATGTTAAAGATATTACAGATGTTATAATTGTTATAACATAACATTGTTTCTAACCTAAACAAAAAAACAGGTTTTTTTTTCTAAATGTTGTACATTTACATGATTTTTGTTCTAGATAAGCGTCCCATGTCATCTATGTGTCCTGCTATTCTGTTTGATAAAAATAATAAAGTTAAACTGGTGGTTGGTGGCTCAGGAGGGACAAAAATCACAACAGCTGTTGCTTTGGTAAGTTGTTATAAAGCATAAAAGAAAGAAAGGCAGAAAGGAGAAAGAAAGTAAGGAGGATAAATGCAGAAATGGAAAAGAAAATGTTGCCGGTAAAGTAACAGGATTGTGTTTTAGGTCATATTAAATTCACTGTTCTTCAACTACGATCTGAAGAAAGCTGTTTCTGATCCCCGAATTCATCATCAGCTCAGTCCAGACATCATTAGTTTAGAGCCAGACTTTGATACGGTGAGTGAAAAAATCCATTAATTACTAGCACTAATGCAGAACTATATTATCTTTAAGTCTACATTTACAGTGTGGGAGTGAACATTTGTGAAAAAAAAAAAAGACACTGAATATATATTCACAATATGAGTATGCATATGAATGAAACCTTTCAACTACTTCCTTTTTCTCCTTATACTGAGTACAGCAAAATTAAAGCAGTCCTTCTTGTGTAATTCACATATAATTTGGTGCAAGCAAAACTATAATTGTAAGAATTGAAATAATAAATCACAAAAATTTCAGTCAAGTCAATAAAGTCAGATATTTTAAATGATGTATAAGGTATAGGTAAGTATGTAAATATTTGTGTAGGCCAAGGTTCGCTGCTGATCTCGCTGTGCAGCTTCCATACGTTCCCATATGATCAGGGCTACCCTGTTGATGTGGTCCTGCATATCCTGGACAAAGTGGATGTCGCAGCAGAAGGGGGATGTTTGCTCTATCCATGCCTCCCTGGCTACATCTAACAGCCACCGAGGTCGCCATGCAAACAGTGGTGAACAGGACGTAGGGAAGGAGGAGCTCCCAGTTCTATCCCTCATCTACCACCTTCCAAAGCATTCTCTTCAGGGTCTGGTTGAACTTTTCCACTGGTCTATCCATCTGCAGGTGGTAGACTGACGTTTTGCGGTGTTTAACATGCAACAACCGACACAGATCTACCATTAATCTACCATTTATCTACCATAATGACTTTCGGTATTACCACTCAGCTGAATAGCATGAGGAGCTCCTTGGTGACGTTCTGGGAGGTGGCTTTCCAAAGTGGGACTGCCTCGAGGTAGCGGGTGTCGTAGTTGACAAGGACGAGAACACAGGCCAGTCATGTCCCAATAAGAGAGGAACATGGAGGGCAGGTATGACTCCCCCAGGACAGGGTGGTGTTTGAGCCCCCTTCTCTCAACTCTGCATCAGGCTGAAGGTAGGGTGTTGGCCGGCGGGGAGCAGTTTGAAGCTTGTGCTGGTGGTCGCGACCAAGCTCCAATGTGGTGATGGCGCAGTCGAGGCTTGTAGCAGCTCCTGGCATGAGGTGGTTCTTTTTAACCTCACTGTCCTTTGTGCTTTGGTGGGGAGCACTCGCAGGAACTGGTCCATCGCCACCCTCTCTATCACGTCCTTTAAACTCTGGCTTGAGCCAGCAACGGGTGATCTGGAGAAGCTCCTTGAACTGGGATTGTGAGTTCAGCTCCAGGGAATATTGGCAGTGATGGAAGTCGCTGACCGCATTTATGGGAGATTGGCTGCAGTGAGTGAGGATTTCCTGTTGCACCCACTCGTAGTCGAGGGCCTTCTCCTCCTCCAGTTGAGCTTCTCCTGTGAGCAGAGGGGCTAGGAGATTTGCCCACTCAACCCTACGCCAGCCTTCCCGGGCTGCGGTGCGCTCGAATGTGAGCAAGAACGTGTTAATAAGTGTTAAATAAGTTATTGCACAATAGTCAAACAGGGATTTTTATATTAATGAGAGGTTACTAACGTAACAAAATTTATATAATATATATCCAATGATATAAAGTATAAAGTGCAATAGAATGTAAATGTACTGAGTAATAAAATATATGAATAAACAAATACTGTGGTATACAGAGTATATAAACCTAGGTTTTGTGTATATAAACCCAGATCAGATTGTTGCAATTCTTCAGTTTATGTTTGTCTGTGTGTTCACAAGCCTGTCAGCATTTAGCTCCTGCATGGAGCTGGGGAAGAAGCTGTTCTTAAGTCTGTTGATTTGTGAGATAATAGACCTGAATCATTTGCTAGAGGTGATTAGATAAGATGTGCAGGGTGAGAAGGGTCATTTAATATGTTTGCTGCCCTTTTAAGGCAGTGTGCTGAATAAAGTTCCTTTAGAAAATTAAATAGTTTGTTTTTTCTCACTAAATGTTTCTTTCTTCAAAGTAAATAATCGATGTAACTGATGTAGTGAAAAAATATGGACTCAGTCCCCCTTTTACTACTTATAACAGACTCCACTCTTCTCAAAATGATGTCTAATGCATTCAGGAATCTATCTTTGTGAAATGACCCAATCAGTGGGTCATTCAGACCCATCACTGATGTCTGTTGAGAAAACCAGTCACGCAAACAGACTTCCAGTTCATCCCAAAAGTGTTCACTAGAATACCATGTATTTATAGACCTCGCTTTGTGCATGAGAGCGTTGTCATGCTGGAACAGAAACACATAGCACAATCTTTACTACAACATACTAACAGCTTTGTGACAAATCTTTGGGGACGTTATATATCTTGGTGCACTAAACTTGGGTCCCTAAACATTTAGACATATTGTGTATATTAAATGCAGGTGTTATTGAAGGATAATTAAACCTATGGACAACAGACTCATCGAGACTCAAAGACAGTGCATGTTTAAGCTGTAAAACTAATCATAATCATGTGGTAAATTGTCTAATCAGGGTGACCTTTTCTGATTAGATTAGATTACGATTGTTTCAGTCATTTTAACATTTCTTAATTTACTAACCAATTAGTAATTTGTTACCTTAGAATATTTGAAATTAAAGCTCTTACACAAAAATACTATTCAACAGTATGTTCAAAAATGTTTGCCTTGGCAGTATATTTCAGGTGAATTTTAAAAACTAGAAAAAAAATAGTTGCTTTAGTCTTGGAAAACGTTCTTTCTTGTGAATATGTACATCATATATGAAGTGTAGATTATTCTGTCTCCCTGTGCAGGCTGTAATAGAGGGACTTATTAAGAAGAATCACCTGATTGAGATGTTGACATCAATGGGCGCTGTGGTTCAGGCGATCCTGCAAGAGGGAAACCGTCTATACGCCGAATCCGACCCTCGAAAGGGAGGATACGCTGCAGGATACTAACAAACCTCATTCTGTTTCCAATTTGTCCATGATGTGTCATATCAACTGTTTAGATTTTATAGCATGAGCGATGTTCGATTGATCGGACTGTCACGTGACCTTCTGTCATAGACGTGACATGACAGATTTTTTTATGTTTAAATCACAGAATAAATGTCTTTGTATGTGACAAATTAAAGTGAAATTTAAATGAATTCGTTTTTCGGTTTTTATCATTTCTCTGCTTGTTAGCATAGATTTGTTACAGGTATGTAGAAGCAGATAGCGTGATGTACCTACCAAAAACCATGGTTTCAAAAAGTAATCATTTTATTACACGATAGAAAAAACCCCAAACATGTTTGTAGATTGTTCTACAATACACACATGCAAAATGTAAGTGATACCAGATATAACCAAGACAATATAAGATAACCTACACAAGATAACCTACACATCAAATGTCACATTAAAAATATCATAAAACAACCCATAATATTTGTAATCATTTTAATGCCTGCTACTGCTAAATGTTTTTCCTGATATTTCAGATTTCATTTAATGGTCCTGTGTGATTCTCAGTGCTATTTTAAGGAAACACTGATGTACTCCAAAGGACTATAAACGGCTAAAACGACTAAAAACAGCAAGGCTAATATAAACAAAAAAATAAGGCTGATATTGAACATGATAAAAAAAAAAACCCTCTGTAGTTTAAAAAAAAAACAGTAGAAAACAGTAGAAAACAGAGTAGAAAACAGTAATAAACATCATATAACGTATAATGCTACTTGAAAAATAGTCGATAATGTCACATTATTTAGTTGGCTAAAGTTTGGCTCACTCTCTTGAGTATAGATAGTCACAATTCAAATGAAACTGAATCAAGTAAAATATCCTTGGCGTATTGTTTTACAGTGCAGTCTAAACTCAGTTAAACCCTGTATTAGTCTGCTACATTACATGAAATTACATGTTCTACTCTATGGTGTAAGAAGTAGGAAGAGATTTACAGTATAACACACGGTATCATATAGACATGGTGTGTAAGCATTGTACGTTAAGCTGTGAGTTGAATCTTCTCCAGTGTGATCAGTAACCTGATGATTTTCCAATTTTCCTACTGTCTGAGACAGCCCTGATGCAGCCGTGCTCTTTCATGATGCCGTTCACAACGTTTAAAGGTGTGTAATTTGTTTGTATGTCATGTCCGAAAGTCTGCATGGCATCTGTCATCAACTGTAAAAAAAAAAAAAAAAAGAGCATAATGTTTAAAAGATGGAAACATGCCTTCTTATTTATTTATTTTTTATTTTTATTTATTTTTATTTTTTATTACTAACACGCGCTGTTTAAAACTGAAATCACGTTCTGAAAACTCATCACACCGTCAGCGACAAAACAGACATCTACTGTATCCAAACTGTCAATCATTTTTCATTGATTTCACACAAAATCTGTGCACATTTATATGCATGAGTACATCCTCCAAAATCCAATAACTCTTTTGTCATGTTCCACCACCTAGATATCAAAAGATCCAGACAGCTACAGCATATGGTTCAAATGCTAACACGCTGCTTTCAAAGTTGTTAAAAACACATTCAAACAAAAATGTCACAGTGTTCAGGCGTAAACATACTGAAATGTATAGAAAATCTAAGCAAAATGTTTGTGAAATAATCATCATTCCCATCACAGCTAATTTCAATTTCAGCTGAAAGTCTATCAAGGAGGGGAGAGAGAGAGAGAGAGAGAGAGAGAGAGAGAGAGAGAGAGAGAGAGAGAGAGAGAGAGAGAGAGAGAGAGAGAGAGAGAGAGAGAGAGAGAGGGAGATGTATAAAAGTACAGAGGAACAGAAGGCCTTGTCTATTGGTCTGAAATGATATCTACCTTATCAAAGCCTGGCTCGAAATGCACTAAATTATTCGAGCTGACAAAAACCACTTTGTCTTTGATGGCGTCTTCCAGGTTCATCCCGAACCACAGCTTGTTCATTATAGCCTGTTAACAAAGTGAGACAAAGAAGAAAAGATCGTTTGAAAACAGAAAACACACTAAAAGTTCTAGAACATTAATCAGATATCTCTCATTATACAAGTTTATATGAAAACCTTAATTAAAGATATTCTTTATTGAGAGTTTCTCAATATTCTTTATTATTTTGAGTCCAGAATGTTTTACCTGTGTGTGTATGTGTGTGTGTGTGTGTGTGTGTGTGTGTGTGTGTGTGTGTGTGTGTGTGTGTGTGTGTGTGTGTGTGTGTGTATGTGTGTTTGCTTTACTGTAGCTATGCCGGTGATAATCTGACTCCCTCCAGATCCCCCGATAACCAGAACCTTCTCTCGGTGCTTTGAGTGGATAATAACAGGTGACATGGAGGAAGGAGGCTGTTCACCTACACAGACACACAGAATTACACATAATAAATATAATTATTTCATTCAAAAGTAATTAAAAGACAAAATATGTGTGATTTCGTTATATTAATACCACAGGAAATGATGACCAAATATTAAAAGCTGGAATGGAGGCTGGAACCAGCTGATGGATTAAAATATAATGGCACAGAAAACAATGGAAACATAAAAGAAAACCAAAATAGAAAAAGACTAGATGGTGTGCAGTGTATGATGGGTTATTATTATTATTGTTAGTAGTAGTAGTAGTAGTAGTAGTAGTAGTAGTAGTAGTGGTGGTAGTAGTAGTAGTATTGGCTAGAAAGAAGTTTACCTGCAGAGACAGAATGGGCTCTTCCACAGAAATCCATCAGCTCGTTGTTCAGTATGATCCCCGTTTTTTGAGAATAGACACCTGATCCAAAACTTAACAAACCACCACAAAATCGAACATAAATAATCAAACATAACCATTTATCTGATACACACATAATAACTGCAGCACTCACAAGTGATTGATGGTGCTGGTGACAGAAACGGCTGAGCCGTCACTCGCTAGAACAGAAACGTGCGTTGTACCAAATCCATCAGTGGAAGGAGTGACGTTGTAGTACGATGGCGGGTGTTCACCACTACTGTTGATCATTGACCTGATTTGATTGACAAAGTCTGACTCCATCAGGTGGTTTACCTGAAACAGGAAGAGAGCAAACTGTAAGTGATAAACGAGTGAAATGAGCAAATAAAAGTTTATGAAGAAACTGAACAGACAGGAAGATATAAAGAGACTAAGAGTGACAGAAATAAGTAGAGAGTCAAAAAGATTCAAAATGGGCAAATAACAAATTATTTTTGTCTAACAGCACAACTCACATACATAGTTCCAGCTGTAATGAGAATGACAGGTTAAAATGAACGCCCTCCTTTTAATATGTAATTTTTATCTATTGTAACAGCACACAGGGATTTATTATTATTATTTATTTGGCAAAAGCTCCACATAATATACACTAATAATAATATGATTTTAAAAATGAGGTGTTTGACAAAGAAACATTGTAAAACACAAGCTGAGAGAGAGTACTTCACTTAAACACCAGTGATCTGAACACACACACACACACACACACAATTGTGCTTACTCCGTGTTGGCTGTACCGCGGGTCTCTGATACTCTTCCTCTGTCCGTTTGCAAACTTTAGAGTTTCTATGTACCGATGAAGGGTCAGTTTCCTCTCCTCTCCTTTCACAGACGATGGAAAAAGTACAAAGCCTGCACACACACACACACACACACACACACACACACACACACACACACACACACACACACACACACACACACACACACACACACACACTCCATCCTCACATTCTCTACATGAGCAGTGTCATTTTGTCCATTTACACTATATTAAAAATTTTATTGCATGGTTATTAAACAAACCCTGCATGACACTGAGGATGAAGCTCAGTAGAGCGCCCCCTGATGGGGGAGGAGGGAAGTGCATCGTAAAATCACCCAAAGGAACCGAAATTGCTTTACTGGATGTCTCCTGAAAACACATAAGAAACACACATAATAATATAATATAATATAAATAATATAATATAAGTAATAAACGCACACACAATGAAACTCTAGTCATTCTTACCTTAAAAGATTTTAGATCCTCTAATGACAATGATCCACCTGAAACACACACACACACACACACACACACACACACACACACACACACACACACACACACACACACACACACACACACACAAATTCATTTGGCCATAAATGAATTAATTCTTTCTATTCTCTCTGACATCAAATGATCTGTTTAAATCTGTTAATAAAAGTGAAGCAACAATAAATAATCTCTCTCTTTCTCTCTCACACACACACACAAATACACAAAGGAAAGTACCTGCTTTCTTCACATCTTCGATTAAGTCTTGTGCGATTTTGCCAGTATAAAAAGCATCAACCCCTTCGTTTGCAATTATTTCCAGAGTCTCAGCAAGTTTTGAGTATCGTAGTATGTCTCCTTCACGGAAAACCTTTTTATCCACATTGCAAAATAATTGACTGCAAAAAAAAACACAACAACAAAAAACACACAATTTATTACAGATCAACTGTCTGATTAAACAAGTAGATAAATGCATCTGTTTTCCAATGATGTATGTGATTTATTAATAACGTGTCACACAGATAAATGGATGCAAATGAAGTTTCTGCTTTATTCAGACATTTTCATTTAATATGATTAAAAACCATCATTCTACAGAGAGACATGCAGAGTTTATCAGATCAAGTCAGACACTGAGGTATGAGAAACCAGGGCAAATCTGGAAAGTACGAGAAAGAGGACAGATGGACAAGGAGATAAGGGTAATAATGACACTAAGATAAGCAGAAAAAGGGGAACAGAAAGTGCATTTATGATTACATTTACATTTATGGCATTTGGCAGATTGCCCTTATCAAGATAAACTTACAAAAAAGTATTAGAGGAAAGAGAAGAAACTAGAAAAACTAGAATAATGAGAGAAGTCTCTTTCTCCCTCTTTCTTCTTCTTCTCTCTCTCTCTCTCTCTCTCTCTCTCTCTCTCTCTCTCTCTCTCTCTCTCTCTCTCTCTCTCTCTCTCTCTCTCTCTGGATAAGGAAATAATTAATCCATTTTAGTTCTCTCCAGTGGTCTTCCAGGCTCTTTGGTGTCTCGAGAGTAATCCTTCATTTTAAAACTGCATCAAGTTTTTGAATTTCTTTATCTCTGTTTTGATTATCCACCTTAATAATCTGCCTTTGCCAGTTACTTTTGAGGCTGTGACAACGGAGGGATTTCTAAAAGGTTAATGAATTGTTTAAATCCCAATGAATTAAAACTAATGAAAGTCTACACTAATAAAGCTCAGTCTATATAGCCATGTCATTTTCTGTCCTTCGTGTCTTGGTGTACTGTATATACAGTATATATTTTGGTGTGTGTCTGTGTGTGTGTGTGTGAGTACCATAGTGATGTGTTCTCCACCAGTTTAATGATTTTTTTGTGTCTGAGAAGCAGAGCGAGGTATGGCGGAACAGGAAAGCCTTCTTTGGCCAGTTTGATGACGGGTTCAAACAGTTGATTCCAAGGCAGTTTTCCAAACTTGGAGTGAGCAGCAGCATAACCACGCAGCTCACCTGGAACACCAATCCACTCTTTACCTGTGCACGCACACACACACACACACACACACACACACACACACACACACACACACACACACACACACACAAAATGAGATATAATTATAGGTTCAGTTTAGTGCTTTCCTAGTGACTGAAGTGAATGTGTTGTATCTCACTGGTTAGGGTGTTGGACTAATCATTTCACTGGGAGTTTTAACCAAGCTGCCACTGCTGGGCTCTTGAGCAAGGCCCTTATCCCTCAACTGTTCAGTCGTATACAGTAGATGAGATAAATAGAAGATGCTCCATGAAAGAGTATCTAAAAAAGTGCTTTAAATGAATGTACAAAAATGTTCCTTGTAGCATTCTGTGGGTTTGGCTCGCTGCCAGGACTGTGTTAGTTCACAGTCAGATCTGGGTTGTTTAGTTTTGAAAGTCTTACAGTAGCTGCATAGGACCGATTTAAAAATGCTTGTTGTGGTTATGGGTATTAAGTATCTGTGTGAAAATACACACTATGTAAAGTAAAGGCTTTATCACTGTTCTGTATCATCAGCCCAGGACATCACTTTACATTTTAATGCATGACCATAATAATGTATGAAAAAAACCTAAAACTTTATTACAAACATATGTACAACTAGACATTCATGCAATTAACTAATCAGCCAATCATGTAGCAGCATGGCAATACAACAGCTTCAGTTAATATTCACATCAAACCTAGGGTTAGGTTTCAGAAATTGCTGATCTCCTGGGATTTTCACACACAGTCTCTAGAATGTACACAGAATGGTAATAAAAACAGAACTCATCCTGTGTGTGGAGGCTGTATCTTCAGGCTGAACCATATTGTGCATGAGAGAGATCAGGAAGTCTAAAGTCACTCATACAATCATGATTTACAACAGTGGTCAGCAAAAAAGCTCAGAAGAAACAATCCATCAAACCCTGAGGTGGATTTGCTACAACAGCGTAAATGTCAGATTCCGCTCCTGTCAGACGAGAACAGGAATCTGAAGCATTCATGGGCTACTCAGTAAAATAGAGCGTTAGAAAGAGACCAGTTAATTTTTTTTTGACTGACAGAAGTGGAGTCTGAATGGAGTGACCTTCTGCTGTAATTCTTCCTAAAGGTTTGATGTTTTGTTCATGGTGAGATGTTTTTCTTCTCACCACGGTTGGAAAGAGTGATTATTTGAGTTAGTATATCCTACCTGGCAACTCGATCCTTTCTGGTCTCTTTCCTCTTACCTCTTTTATCAACAAGGCATTTCTACCCATAGAACTGTCTCAATATACCCTAGACCAGGGGTCGGCAACCTTAAACACTCAAAGAGCCATTTGGACCCATTTCCCACAGAAAAAAAACACAGGGATCCACAAAACACATTTGACATCTAAAATGAAGAGAACACTGCATATATAATTTTTTACCTTTATGGAAAGTATAGAAAAAACTGCAGTATGTTGCATTTATGAAATCAATGAACTGCTACCGAGTAAACGAAATTTTATTTCTGCAGGCAAACAAAAATATTTTGAACAGTTTGAACTAACCTTAAGTAAAAAGACACTGGGTTGAAGGTTACTTTCAAATAAAATGTTCAATGTCTAATTGAGTCCTCTTCGGCTCTCAAGTTTTGAAGACAAGCAAGCGTGACATGGAACGGCCCCCCCAACCTGAACCCGAGTGGTTCATGTTCCATGTTCATGGACCATGTTCAAGCATAAGGGTGTCCATCAGTACACATGGCACCAGGACACCCTAGGTCGGAAGTCAATGATCGACTTTGTGGTTGTTTCATCTGACCTCCGGCCGTATGTCTGGGACACTCGGGTAAAGAGAGGGGCGGAGCTGTCAACTGATCACCACCTGGTGGTGAGTTGGGTTCGATGGCAGGGGAGGAAGTTGGACAGACTTGGCAGACCCAAACGTACTGTGAGGGTCCGCTGGGAACGTTTGGCAGAGTCTCCTGTCAGAGAGATCTTCAACTCTCACCTCCGGCAGAGCTTCAACCAGATCCCGTGGGAGGCTGGAGACATTGAGTCAGAGTGGACCATGTTCTCCACCTCCATTGTCGATGCAGCCGCACGGAGCTGTGGCCGTAAGGTCTTCGGTGCCTGTCGTTGTGGCAATCCCCGAACCCGGTGGTGGACCCTGGAAGTAAGGGATGCCGTCAAGCTGAAGAAGGAGTCCTATCGAGCCTGGTTGGAAGAAATTCTGGCAAACCGTCCGCCGTCTCAGGAGGGGGAAGCAGTGCCCTGCGCACACTGTTTACAGTGGGAGTGGGAATCTGCTGACTTCGACTGGTGACATTCTCGGACGGTGGAAGGAGTACTTCAAGGATGTCCTCAACCCCAGCAACATGTCTTCCAATGAGGAAGCATAGGCAGAGGGCTCGGTTGTGGACTCGTCAATCCCCCAAGCTGAGGTCACTGAGGTAGTTGAGAAGCTCCTTGGTGGCAAGGCACGGGGGGTGGATGAGATCCGCCCTGAGTACCTTAAGTCTCTGGATGTTGTGGGGCTGTCTTGGCTGACACGACTCTGCAACATCGCGTGGCGGTTGGGGACAGTGCCTCTGGACTGGCAGACTGGGGTGGTGGTCCCTCTCTTTAAGAAGGGGGACCAGAGGGTGTGTTCCAACTACAGGGGGATCACACTCCTCAGCCTCCCCGGAAAAGTCTATGCCAGGGTACTGGAGAGGAGAATTCGGCCGATAGTCGAACCTCGGATTCAGGAGGAACAATGCGGATTTCGTCCTGGTCGTGGAACACTGGACCATCTCTATACCCTCACCAGGTTGCTGGAGGGTTCATGGGAGTTTGCCCAACCAGTCCACATGTGTTTTGTGGATCTGGAGAAGGCATTCGACTGTGTCCCTCGTGGTGACCTGCGGGGGGTGCTCTGGGAGTATGGGGTCCGTGGCCCTTTGCTACGGGCTGTCCGGTCCCTATATGACCGGAGCAGGAGTTTGGTTCGCATTGCCGGCAGTAAGTCAGACTTGTTCGCAGTGCATGTTGGACTCCGACAGGGCTGCCCTTTGTCACCGGTCCTGTTCATTATTTATATGGACAGGATTTCTAGGCGCAGTCGGGGGCCGGAGGGAGTCCGGTTTGGAGACCACAGGATTTCTGTTGGCTTCTTCAAATCAGGACCTTCAGCGTGCACTGGGAGGGTTTGCAGCTGAGTGTGAAGCGGCGGGGATGAGAATCAGCACCTCCAAGTCCGAGGCCATGGTTCTCAGCCGGAAAAGGGTGGCTTGCCCCCTTCAGGTTGGTGGAGAGTTCCTGCCTCAATTGGAGGAGTTTAAGTATCTTGGGGTCCTGTTCACGAGTGAGGGAAGGATGGAGCGGTGTATCTTCTGCAGTGATGCGGTCGATATACCGATCTGTTGATGTGAAGAAAGAGCTGAGCCGTAAGGCGAAGCTCTCTATTTACCAGTCAATCTACGTTCCTACCCTCACCTATGGTCATGAGCTTTGGGTCATGACTGAAAGGACAAGATCCCGGATACAGGCGGCCGAAATGAGTTTCCTCCGCAGGGTGGCTTGCTGATCCCTTAGAGACAGGGTGAGGAGCTCAGTCACTCGGGAGGAGCTCAGAGTAGAGCCGCTGCTCCTCCACATCGAGAGGGGTCAGCTGAGGTGGCTCGGGCATCTGTTTCGGATGCCTCCTGGACGCCTCCCTGGGGAGGTGTTCCGGGCATGTCCAACCGGGAGGAGGCCCCGGGGAAGACCTAGGACACGCTGGAGGGACTATGTCTCTCGGCTGGCCTGGGAACGCCTCGGTATTCCCCAGGAAGAGCTGGAGGAAGTGTCTGGGGAGAGGGGAGTCTAGGTGTTCCTGCGACCCGGCCCCGGATAAGCGGTAGAAAATGGATGGATGGATGGTACCATTCTGATAAATGATTATCTGATTAAATTATATAAGATAAATAAGCAGGTGTACAAGTGTTCATATTAAACTAGATGGTGAGTGATTATTAACAGAATATTGTTATACTTAAAAGTGAAATTATAAGATTATTAAATTAAAGCAGCTTGTCCTACCAACTGAATCAAATGTTATAGAAGTGGGACATTTGTCTAGCAGGTCTGATGGGACGCTTTTAGGGACCGTTTCTCTTGAGTTGATCACAGTCACATCACCTAGAAAAGAAAGAAGCATATTATTATTATTATTATTATTATTATTATTATTATTATTATTATTATTATTATTATTATTATCATCTAATTTTCTGGTATTTGTATCTAGATGAAATAAACAACTTAAAACGTGGCACTTCTGGCGGCAGACCCCCAAATATATGGGTAAGCAAAAGTATAGGAACAAACACTTAATTAATTAAAATATTTAGTTGTGTATTGGTTGCCTGCAATCATTGCATCAAGCAGGTGACCCACAGTCATCACCAAATTTTTTTTTTGTGATGCTTTTCCAGTGTAATTATTCAGCCCAGACTTTGGCCATGTGTATTTGTTTTGTCACATGTCTGCACCGCCCTTGTCTCTTCCTCCCCGCCTCTGCACACCTGTTCCTCATTGTGTCTAATCGTGAGTATTGTGTCTAATCGTGAGTAGTATTTAGTCGAGCCACGTTGCTAGCAGCGCGAAATCCTCTCTTGTCTTCTGTTGCTGTTGTCTGTTGTTGTCGTCTTATCTCAAGTCGGTGTCCCTGTTCTGTGTTTTTTAGTAAATAAATCTTGTTTATTTTAGCTATCCTGCATTTGGGTCTATTTTATCCCCGTGTCCCTGACATCCAGGTTATTACCTCAGCTTCTTTCAGGTGTTTGTTTTGGGGAGTTTCTCCCCTCAGTCTACTCTTCAGGAAGTGAAATTAATGAATGATATGGCCACTCTAAAACCTTCCACGATTCCTCATGGATAAAGTAGTTTGTTGTGTTAGCAGTGTGTTTTGTCTCGTTTCCTGCCCCTGTCCTGTCAATGGTTGTGGCCCTAATGCCTCTGATTATTCTTACCTGTTCTATCTTTTCCACTATGATTTGTCCAACTGTTTAAACTCTTAGGTGTGATGTTTTTGAGGCCAAGTATCAGTGTAATCCCTACATGTCAGTTTGCTGATCAGCAAACTTTGCATGTTTTTTGGACTTTTCTTGTGCTTTACATTGTTTGCTAACAGCTTTAATAAATCTTTTTTGCATCCACCTCCAATATGAGATAGACCTTCCAATATGACTGAATGCATAAATTGGCACACAGACTGTTTCTGTAGCTGTCTGAATTTATTCTACTGCTACCATCATGAGTTTAACTCATCAGTGAACCTGTTCTTGAAGCAGCCAAGCAAGCAGTGTTTTAACAATACCTCCATTGTTCTTGATATATGAGCTTTCTATGCTTACAATCATCAGCAGATCCTTTCTTTCTCTACATTTTGATCTTTCCACCTCATTGATAGAGGTTTATCTTGGTTCCAGAACATATGTTTCTTTGGAAATAGTAACAAGACCTTCTGATCACTGTTGATGAGTGGATTCCATCATGTAGTTTGGCCTTGTAGCATAATTCTTCTCTTAAGGTCTTCTTCAAACAGTGGCTTGTGATACCTTCACCTCTTCCCTGTGGAGGTTGGGAATGTTCTTGATGTAGACTGTGTTTGGGTTTTTCTTCATTTCTTGTAATGTTTGTAATCAGCCATTTGCTTTACTTGGCTGACCTGTTTGGTGTCTGGTTGTAAGAAACAATAGCAGGTTTTCCTCCCAGGACATTCCACATTGTTGTGCTTGTAATGTGCCCAATGCTTGTAAAATGGCCTTGATTAATTTTCCCTCTGCTGTAAGATTCAAAATGCTGATAATTATGCTAATTAAAAAAAATCTTCTCAATAATTCTTCTCAGAATTCATAAAACAAATTTGTACCAAAAATGTGTGCTTATTACACTTAAGCTAATGTATCTACTATGTCTAGTCTCAGCTGGCTTTGGCCCAACACAAATATTTTTACAAAGCTGTAACATAACATCTGTTAAAATTTTTGCTGTTGCAGCTATATATTTTTTCAGAAGTTAAGCCATGAATAGACAAAAACAGTTCCTGTAGCAGGTCAGTGACACAAGAAACACACTGATGTCGGTTTATTAGCTGTTCCCCCTCCACTTTCCTTCACTTGAATCCCCTTAGCCTTCTACAAACTGTTAGCTGAGTGGCATTTATCTTTAAGGAGAATTAAAGAGCACTCGTTTGCCTCTGATTAGGATACAAACTAAGTAGGTGAAGTGACTGAGAGTGCATTGAAAACAGTGAATAAACATACCGTCTTTGTCCATGATAGTGAAGATGGAGCCTCCTCCGATTCCCATGCTCTGAGGATTAACTAGTGATGTACATAGCAGCGCAGAAATAGCAGCGTCTACCGCCGAGCCACCTTTTAACAGAATATCCCTTGAAAAATGAGAGACATTAGAACAATTATTCTGAGCTATAGTATTCATCATGGTATCTAAACTCATATAGGGCAACATTAATGCCAGAAAACAAAAAAACTTCAATTATCGAGTTAAGAAACCTTCTATGTTAGTTTCAAGGCATGGTTAAAGGAAGCATACAAAAATACTATCATTTAAGTGAGGGAGAGTAGAAAATAGGAAATATAGGAAATACGAACTCTAACGCAAGCTAGATAATGACTAAAGCTAATATTTCAATTAGCTAACAAAACATTAAAGGATTCTTTTACATGGACAAAGTAAACGTGAATTTCATTACAAATTAGGCCAAAATGTCAGGAACATTTCACTCAGATGTGTTTGTCATTTGCTATAAAATTTACAATTAATTAACTACTAACCAAACATCCCCCAAATATCAAACCGGGACCATGAAAAGAATCAACCATTTTTCTACCAAACATCTATATGAACACAGTAGATCAGGAGATATTAAAGATTTTCTGTCTGCTCATCCATTATACCTGATTTCCCATAAAGGAAATTAGCTTAACAAATATCAGAATATCTGTTGAATGTATCGAAGCAGCTAAAAAGCAATCATTTTAGGCTACATATTTTTTTCCTACAAAGAAACCTGCTTTATAAAAACAGCTTAATGTGGCTTAACATGCTGAAACAGCAACCTCAGGACACCAAGAGTCTCTTTATCTTCTACTTTGTCTAACAACATAACCTGCTATGACAAATTGCTTCTAATGGGTGGTTCTTTAGATAAATTAAGCTACACAAAGCTTTTTTCTACAGACGCTGGGGCTCATAGTATTCTAAAAACCATCTCTACCTACCAGAAAGCTAGTGTAACATTTGTTAGATGGTAAGATATACAACACTGGTCGCTCTTTGAAGTTAACTCTGTAAAGCTGGAACAAACCTTTGCTGAACTAAATATTTATATAAAATTTGTGTTTATTAACTGGTTTATACTCGTCAGGGTTGTGCTGGATATCATCCCAAAAATGCCAAAAATCAAATGGGAAGCACTGATAAATTTAATTTAGCTTAGCCAAACTATCTACAGTACCAGTATGAACAAAACATGTGAAATCCACACCAATAGCGACCAAGGCTCAAGATTAAACAGTGACGCCGGAGCTGTCAGACATCAACGCTACCTGCTATACCACGTGCCGCTCCATTAGCAAACAAAGCACTTCTACAAGACATTTCAAATTAGATCGAGAAGGATCTGACAATATCTATATATCTACAACAAGGCAAGTACAGTCCCCACAAAGACATACATGACATATTGTTTATCATACAGATACAATATCTCATCTTAACATCTTAAGATATCGTGTTACACTGTCATGCTAAACTGAACATTCACAGCTCACACTGATTTTATTTTAAAAAAACAAGGGTTTTTTTAACCATAGCCTTCAGACCATAATCTTTAATAGATTCACATATGATAATCCCTAAAAAGAGATTAACAAGGGAACAAGCACACAAACATTCATCAAATAATTATTATATTAAAGAACACAAAGGAAGGGAAAAGACACAGCGGATAATGACTGTGTGGTGTCAAAATTCCAGACATTTTTTATTTTGAACTGACTAAAGTTCAGCTTCTAGACATCATTTCTAGCTTTATTAAGATAGAGTTGAACATGCAAAAGGATTGTAAAAAATAATCCTTAAATCCTTAAACAAACTTGCTCTTTAGTTATCCATCTTGTTATTTAGATATCTTTCAAACAAATATAGTAGTATGTAGTTAGATTTTGTTCAACTGACTAGTTAGACTAACTAGACTAGCTTAATTGGGTGATAATGGAATGACCAAAGGCTCTAACATGCATGCTATCTAATGAGATATCTACCACAATTTAATATACAACCAGCTTCGGCTCACATAACAAACTAGACTAGCATTATTAGGTGTGAATTAAATGACCCACAGGATAAGGAAATGCCTCTAATATGCATGCTATTTAGATAGCTAGCCAGCAGACTTTCTAGATTATTTCCTTCAGATCAGCTAGACGACTATACAGTATAGTGATAGATCTGTATTTGGGGTCAGCTTATGACAAACCCTTAAATGAGAGAACCAGGGTACAGTACAGGTCAAATTTCATCCACCTCTCACAAACTTGTAAACAATACTAGCACCTCTTTTCAATTCATTGGCTTGCCATTGAAATTCAACCCAACAAAGCCAGGCTTATCCTAAATCATACAAAGCAATCTAATGTTAACATTTCTGTTCCAGGTATCAATCTGACTACATGTAGTCTTTTCTATTGCATTCACCAGGTATGTAAAAACTTTGCCAAAATCAAGTTGTGACACTGAAAAAGAAAAAGCAATAAAGACTGTGTTACTGGAACATGAGGGTACAGTATATCCTGAATAAATGATTCTTCTACAGAAATAATGGCAATAAATACACACACACACACACACACACATACACACTCTCACACCCACACAGACTTATACACACTCTCTCTCACACACACACACACACACACACACACACACACACACACACACACACACACACACACACACACACACACACACACACACACTCACAAAAGACAGTTCCAGGGATACTATTACATGTTGTTTGTCATAATAGAGCAGGACAAGTCTGATCTGGTATCCCAGAGGTCATTCACACACACACACACACACACACACACACACACACACACACACACACACACACACACACACACACACACACACACACACACACATATACACACTAAAATTTAAAAAAAAGGACTAAATCTTTATCCTGTTTTCTTTGTAAGTCCAGTCATGCAGTCCAGAATTTTCTGGACATATAAATGTCAGTTTAGAAGTTACAAGTACTTTTTTATTCAGCATGGAATACATAGCTAATAGGAATGTTTTTTAAATAAGTGTGATATTCCTGCCTTCAGGTTGTGCATGACGAAACAAGATATTCTCATAAATAGGTGCCTAGAACACATGGCTGCTGTCCAGTGCTTTATCCCTAATGCTGGCCAGGACAGAAAAAAAAACTGCAAGTAGAAACACATACTAAAAAAAATAAGCATGACGACCACGCACATACACATTTAACCCCTGATGAGTAAAGTAAAACAGTGGGAGAATATGTAAGAGATGTATGAGAAAATATATGAATTAAAGTGCAAAATGAAATGCTCCAACCTACAGCTGGTATTAAAAACCACAAAACTGTAAATAAAACTATTTATTTAGAAATATCAGGACAATACTATGGAAATTGATAGGTTTCCATGAGCAACGGAATGTGTGGAGGGTGTAACAGATACTGCAACTTCAACAGATAACAACAGATCACTTCAGTCAGCCTAGATGTCTGCTGAATTCTGTTTGAGTCAATGATAACAAGGCGAGTTCTAATTCACTTGTCAGATCACTTGTTCATCTGTAATGGAGGAAAGACTTGAGGACTTGCTCACTGTCTGCACAGAAATCTGCCCCCTGGATGAAGCACAGCATCACCAAGGACTACAGATGAGATGATTATTCTTCCTGACTGTGACACCTCGCTCAGTGACAAGTGTCTCTTCGGGCATTACTTAGTTGCATGCTACATCGGGACATCCGTGTTGCTGCTACCTGGGTTTCACAGTCTACAAAGGTTTCAACAAATTTGCCCTTCCTGGGGGCATAAATGGCACATGTAACTCTGGATTTCTGAGAAGTAAACACGCTAATGTGGTTCAAACTTGATAAATTCCAGAGAAACTATGCTTTCATAAGTAAGTATAGAGGTATAGTTTAATAATCCCCAAGGGGAAATTCACTGCTTTTGGAGGTAATCCAGTGTTCATAAGACTTTGCCAAAAACCCATAAATATTTCAAGCACAGCAGAAATCACAGTTTGTATGCAATCAACAAAAGCTTTACTGTCTTCTCATTTATCTGCCAATGGTGAGATTCTTATTAACCAGTTAGGGTGAGGAGCTTGGCTGGCAGGATCAAATGAACTTTTTCCTTTTATAATGCTATCAGATTTTTATTTTTATATAAGCACAAAACACAGTGTCTAAAACATTGTTAACCCCTTCCACCCGAGCCAGGCCAGAAATTATAAATCCTTTTAAAAGTAAATTTTATATTTTTGTCTAGTTTATGGGTGCTAAATGGACATGACTGATTTACCACTGAGTTAACAGTATTGGACTAATTATGAAAATTAGTTTACTTAAATTGGTTACTTTAATTACCAACAATTTTAAACTGAGCTGAAGCATAAGATTCTTGTTGGCATGATCAAATGATTCAGGATATTTGGTAGGTGATAGGTGATCTTTCCGACCCTTGTGTGTGTGTGTGTGAGTGTGTGAGTGTGTGAGTGTGTGTGTGTGTGTGTGTGTGTGTGTGTGTGTGTGTGTGTGTGTGTGTGTGTGTGTGTGTGTGTGTGTGTGTATCACTATGAAATGTGATAATTGGCCTCAAGAGAAACTTGGACCAAAGATCAAAGAAACACAACCCGTAAACTACCACCACATTCAGGAAATGGGGTATAAAAAACAAATGTATAAAAGTTGCTACAGCATGTGATCTCTGTTAGTGGAATTTTGTATTGTACAATGGGGTCAATCTTCCTGTGCTATTCTGGAAGACACATTTCTAAACTTCTCTGTGCAAAAAAATGCTGGTAAAATGCATTTAATTTTCACTGATCTAAACGAGTAAACATGAATAACCAACTCCGACAAAGACAAAACAGCTTCAGGCATGTCTCTCTGATTTCATACCAGTATAACTTCCTGACCCTTAAATAAACAATAAAGCCAAATAAGGAAATTTACACAATGTCTTACTTACCCCAAGCAGATTCAATCAATCAAGACATGTTTACTGTCATGTTTCAGTGATTTTTTTGTATTGGAGCTACAAAGTTATCTCACTCCGAGTAAGGAGTAATCATAGATTTACGTTACAATAATGCAACTTGTATTGGTGAATCATACTGTCTGAGACAGTAGTGATGCATACTAGCAGATAAAATACTAACTGGGTGAGTTTATAGGGCAAAACAACAGGTGGATGAAAAAGATAGAAATCGTCATACATGGAGAAATCGATGGAGCAAAAACATGAATTGAACAGAAACTTTTTAGGATATGCTGCAAAAAATGGAGTCAAGTAGATTCAAGTAGATTCAAGTGTCCTATATATTGGCAAAAACACAACTATGCAACTTGTTCTTCAGTACATTGGCCATACCCTCCCACCACAACTGATTGACTAAGAGCTGAAGTTTTGCCAGATGAATGAATATAAAAGAGATCATCTATTCTCGTTGAGTCATATGATGTGAGTATGAACACAAGCCTGAACAACCCAACATCATGCATGTTTCGGGTGATTGAGCGTTTTCTGAGGCATTTCAGAACTCTGGGAAATCGGGAATTTGACTTTTCCCTGTTTCGTTTCAACCGTGCATAAGCAATTTTGTCTAATCTCTTTATTGCGTCATCCACTTTTACATACACCTTCTGGTGTGCCCTGTATTAAAGAGCCAAACTATTATGTTATCAGGTAACATAGCAAAACATGATGTATACTATATGGACACACAACCACCAACCAACCACACCAACCATTACATGACAAAGTTGTAAGCACACCACTGTATTGAATATCTTTGTATGCTGTAGATTTACTTAGTTTTCATTCATTGGAACAAAGAGGATCAAACCTGTACCAGCATGATGATGCCACTGTGCACACACTGTGCAAGCTAATTGAGACATAGTTTGCCATGGCTGAAGTGAAAGAACTCAAATGTACTGCACAGATCTCTGACTCTGAAAACCTTGAGGTTGAACTGGAACACTGACTGCACCCCAGACCTCCTCACACGATATCAGTGCCTCACTAACACCTTGTAGCCGAATGATCACAAATCACAAATCCCTACACGATCCCTAGTGGAAAATCTGCCCAGAAGAGTGGCAGTAAATCTAACTAACAGGAGAACTAAATCTGGAATGTTCAGCAAAAACATATGTCCACATACTTTCAGACATATAGTGTATCTCGTAATTTGTCCATGGGAGCTGCCAAGAAAATGAAAATTCTCATTGATTCATTTGCATCTCTCCTTTACCTCAATAACAAAAAATATTATCCCTTGCTGATCCACTGACAATATCACAACCCCAGGCCTGTTTTTTAGTTTTTGTTTTTTTTTGTCACTGTACCATGAAGGTAGCTGAACAAACTCAAGGTTACAGGATTAGTTTTGAGTTGACAAAACCAAACCAATAAAATCAGGCTTTATTGGTACCATGATGCAGCTCAACAACATTCTCGTTTAACTCGGGCTTTGATACCTAAGCTATGATTACTCCACAACTCCAAATGCTTCTTCCAGTAGATCAAGAGAAAATATAAAATATAATTCAAAGTGGTGAGTTTTTACCATAACCTCGGGGGAGAACATGACATGTGATGTATCTGTGTGTTCTGAGACATTTGAATGTGTGGCATAAAAAATTGACTGGCACTTACAATTCACAAACTGCCCCTGAAACTGCAGCCTCTTCCTCAATTGGCTTGAGAAGGAATGAGAACAAGGTAACGGTTTAAACCCTTGACATAAATTACAGTAAGTCCTGTGTTTGTAGAAATTAATGACATTTTTTGTGATTTAACTAACCTCCAAAAAAACTTGTAATGAATGTTTGTTCAGGTGCAAACAGACTCCGTCAGGACCCTTTAAAAAATGGCTCCAGAACTTTTAACAGAAAATGTAACACTAAAGGAGCTGGACTGTGAGCTGAGGAGGGGTCAAATTTTCAAAAAATTAATTAGGGATAAGGCAGCTGGAAAAACAGGTCTCAGGATGTGAACCTATTTAACCAAGTAGCATTTTAATATGCACATTATGAATACTTAGTAATACAAGTTCCTCTTCCTCTATATAACCAATAGGTTTTAGACCTATCTGCAGTTTTAATGTGCTTTTATTGATTAAAATATTGTGCAGTGATTGCATCCCTTTCAGCTGGGTGAAATGTGATGGGGTCAATTTCATCAGGGAGTAGCTGTTATTGTGGTGGTACTTGTTCCTTTCTAATAGTGCCTATATTTTGCAGAATGGCACATGCAGTTTATGTTTATGATGCCTGTTCTGGTGATACCCTTAAGCACCAAAGGCAGTTGAAGTGTGCCTTAAGGATGCCAAAGGTCATTTCAGTCGTGACCCTGGTGTTACTGAGGACCACACTGAAGCACTTTTTTTGGCCTTGTCTGAGGTTCAGGATAGGGGGTTGGCAAAAACCTCTGGCATGCATAACCACTGTTTCCCATCAAAAGGCCATCAAAAAGCCCTGTCATAGAATATAAGTTTAACATTTTTTGTGGTTCCAGACTTCAAACTCACAACCTTATGATTATCAGCCCAACACCTTAACCACTAGACTACCACATCCCCAGGCTACCTGAGTCACATTTAAATGTCTTAAATTGAACTTTCCGTCCTCAAAGCGCTGACAAGACACAGACTCACAGGTAATGTTTAAGTCATGGACTGATCCAGGCGATTTGGCATCAAAGCCTGTGATCATACATTCATCTGCAGATGAAATGCACAGTAAATCATTGTCATATCTGTTATCATTATTCATTTAAAGTTTAAGCCATGTATAGTAGGCCTACCTGAACATGAAGGCTGTGAAAGGACTTTCTATTCACATAATCTGCCTCATGTTCTCCTAAAGCTGTGGAGATCACAACATGTGTACAGTCTATTGCTCCTACGACTCCTGTCGAGAATTCTGTCATTAGATGTGTAAAAAACATTTTGAAAAATCTTAACATATCCTACTCACCGGTATGTCTTACCGGCAATTTTATAAAAGCCCTCCTATATGGACATGGTCAATAAATGTCTGTTGAACACAATGAAACTATTTATGTGCTCCTGGTACAGTAAGGGCATAGATTTGATCTGTCACATTTTTAATGTGTGGTTCAAGAAGTTAGTAAAGATATGAGATTCCTTCTGTGGAAAATCAGTATCTTTCATATCAGTAAATATGGGGGTAGGCAAGTGGATTTTGTCTGTCCTTAAAAACTCTTTCTCTGCAAAGTCTAACAATTTGTGCAAAGATATCCACAGGACCTGGAAGAAAAGGTGATGCCATTGCAACAGATACTGGGTCTTTGATGTGACTTTACTCATAGCTGATTGGTCCAATTTCAGTCTGTGATTTTAAATCCAGAACATAACCTGCCCCAGAGCAGGTAAGACGTGGAGCTTAAGTTACCATCGCAATGAGCACCAGTAAAGATGAGCTACTTCCATGGTACCTAAAACCCACGGTCGGTGAAAAATAATCTCCAACTAATCTTCAATGGCTAACCAGCTAAACCAGATCCATAGTACAGGCTCGAAGTCTATAATTATCTCTCAACCTTCACGAAACACCTACAAAACTGCTGCTTATCCACATCTAGCTCTCTCCTCATGAGGGTGTGTGTGTGTGTGTTGACAATCTAGGTGTGTTCTCTATTGTTATGCTGCTACCCTCAAGCTGTTCACTGACCTCATGATTACCCCTTTTACTCTTTTATTATTAGTGTGTGTAGTTGTACAGATTGTGCACCTGTGATTGTGTGTACCAAGAGTAACTGATTTGTAATGATTGTGTGGGTATCCTGTATTCCCATATAATGGCAGCCCAATTCAAAAACATGACACACAATCCCTTTAATCAGAAGAATCATTATGCATGTCGAGAACAGATGTATATAGTTTAACCCTATCTTGGGTGCATCACAGTAAATAAGAAGCTAGAACGTTTCAGATTTCAGCACAATGATAAGATCCAAATGTTAAAAACTTATTACTTAATTACTTAAATAATTCTAAAATAAAAACAAAGCTGAAAGCGTTTATCATTTTATGATAAAAATGTGATCTTGCTGCATTTATATCTACATTTTAGCTCCATCAGTAAGCCCCAGTTTAGGACAGTGAGCCCCAGAATCAATAAATTCAGAATGGGCACTTGGGAAAGCTCCACCTTAAATGGTGGCATTAATGTTAACAAAACAAAGACTAATGGATATTGGTCATACTGCTATCCTCAACCACTCAACCTTTCACCAGAGTTCACATTTACCTTAATATTAATTATTGATAAACAGTTTTAGCATCTACTCACTGGCTCCCCAGTCTGCAAAGTGCTGCTGAATAATATTCTCCTTTTTTAAGCCTTCATTTGCCAAATATACAGTACATTACAACACAAAAAGATTCTTTCCTTGGCAGCTTGTTTGTGTCAAGACCAAAAACCCCACTTCCCAGAAAGCACTACAAACATGACCGCAGTTTACTTAATCACAATCAGCAGACTTTTAACCATGCAAACCTGTTCACAATTACACTTGTAGCTAGATAAACAGACCAAAAAGATTCAGTAAGCTGTGAAGTTTGTGTTTACAGTCCTGAAATTTCTAAGTATATGTTTGCAGTCTATGCTATCCTAGGTTGGAATGTTTGCCTCTCTATCGGTTAGGTGTTTGGTTTGCTTAGTGTTTCCTGTTTGCTTATCACTTGACCTTTCCTGTGTTTGGACTTTGACTTCACCCTAACATTTTAGATACCTCTGCCTTTCTCTATAATAAAAAACTGTTGAACTGCATTTACATCTGTCTCGACTCACTGTTTGTGACAGTTAGGAAGTTGGGGTCAGAGCACAGGGTCAGTGATGATATGTCACCCCTAGAACAGAGAGGGTCACTATCCTTGCAGTGTGTTTTCATTCATTTTGGAATTAATTCTCTTGGGTTGAATTCTTGACTCCAAATTTGTTTGTACTGTGCAATTTGTTCTGAAGCATTTGCTTTACTGATTGCAGGGTTAAGTGTTTCCTAGGCCTTGTTCATGCGTAAGCACCACAACACAAGCAATATAAATGATATAATAGCCTACATACTTTATATATGGATAAGTTAAGGCAACATGCTCCTGATGGCACATCAACGCCAAAATACCCTGTCCGTCGAGTCAAAAGTAAAATGTTTAGTGATTTCTTGCACAGTGATGTGAAATACACTGACAAGAACCGTCTGTCTCTCTTACAACTATGATTGTTGTCATGAGAATTATAACTTGGACTTTTATTATGGACTTTTATTAAAGATTATTTAGGAAGGTCCAGAAAATTGGTACACAAGACAGACAAGACAAGTACATTTTATATACATTTCAATCAACTGATTCTTTTCTCCCTTAATGATTAAAAAGTACACAACGTCTACCAACATGTTTTTTCTACCCGATAATTTATACAGTTAACTGAAGAATAGTATATAGTTTAAACTAAATAAAGCACAAAAAAATGGCTGCTCCATTTCTCAAAGAATTTATTTTGGCATTTGACACTTAACTTCAGTTGACATACTCTTTTTTAAAGTAATGTTTTGATAGAGATGTGCACTGGAAAGTGTTGCTACCTCCTGTGAGATGTGTTATCGTCTTTGCAGTTTCACATGCTCTCCCTGTGCCTGGTGGTTCTCTTAGTCCATGACCTAGTGAACCAGCATCAGGATGTATTTATTGATAGAAAGAGAAAGCATTTTTGGTCGCTCTGGATCAGGCCATCTGCTAAATGTTATACTGCAGATATAAATGTTTCCTCCATGTTTCCCAAAAAACATGCTGATGTTAAACTGCCCCAAGGTTTAAAGCCAATGTTTGGTGCCATAAAATGGGCGGATGTCTAATTCAGGTTCTGTCCCCACACCACAATTGTTCCCAGGATAGACTGAGGACGTGCCCCAACCCTGACTAGGATAAAGACGTGACTGAAGATGAATGAATGTTTTAAGATAAATAAACAAATGTCTGTGTAGTTTTGTTTGGCATGTGTATAACATAGATTAGAAAATCCCTATTGACTGACAATTATGTTTCATATTACATATCACAACTCACTCACTCATCTCACTCATTTACTACCGCTTATCCGAACTTCTCGGGTCACGGGGAGCCAGGCGTCATCGGGCATCAAGGCAGGATACACCCTGGACGGATTGCCAACCCATCACACCCCACACACTCTCTTATTCACTCACACACTACAGACAATTTTTCCAGAGATGCCAATCAACCTACCATGCATGTCTTTGGACCAGGGGAGGAAACCGGAGTACCCGGAGGAAACCCTTGAGGCACAGGGAGAACATGCAATCTCCGCACACACAAGGCAGAGGCGGGAATCGAACCCCGACCCAAGAGGTGTGAGGCGAACGTGCTAACCACTAAGCCACCGTGCCCCCTACATGTCACATGTTTCTATTAATTCATTGTATAGCTATCACATAGCTTTCTTTACATTCTGCCTTAAAAAAATACAGGAAACTCAACATGAAAAAAAAAAATAGATTCACGTTAATTAATCATGGTTTGATGCTGATCTCTGTGCCAAAAAGTCTGTGTCTGTGTCAGTATTACCTACAGTGTTAGGTTCTCCCCAGGTGCATGTTTATGAACACTGCAAAAGTTATAGTAACTAATCGGGTGATAAAATTCAATTCAGCTCAGCTTTAACTGAGCATTAAGAATAAAATAATCAAGAAAATAAAGGTATTATTGTCAGAACCTAAGTCAGAGTTTCTCAAACATTTTGCAGCCCACTTTAAACATAATCTGGCTATTCAAATATTAAGCTCTTTATGCAAATGTGTAGCTGCTTTATTCCTGATTTTCCAAGAACCAAGTAGGCATTATTTATAGTTTGTGAGTTTGAATGATCAAAATAGTTGCATTGAAATAAATCACATGTCCAGTCAAACAGCACAATAAATGTAAGACCTCAGTAATGATATAAAAAAAAACAAAAAAAAAAACAAACTGATAATAGCTGGCTTTATTTTTAAGCTCTTTGTTTTCCAAGAACCCCCAGGGCCCTGTTCCCACGTTGAGATCCCCTGCTATTTATAACGAATTAACATAATTCTCAATGTTAAGAAACAGCAATTAAGAAAAGAAACAAGCTTCATGTGCACGAATCTGAGCGCGTGGAACGGAAACACACTGCCCGTTCCATTCCTCGCGCTCGCTCCCATTTCGGTTGCCTTTCGTTTCATTTACCTGCCTATGTCCGAGCACGCACGAGAGTCTGCGGCCACTGCGCCATGTATGAAGTCATCCTCGCAACACCGATGCCTCCGCATGAGCAGCAGCGCGCACACCAGGATGAGCACCACGGCGCACCCAAGCGTTATGCAGAAGACGCACGCAAGCCTTGACTTCGACCTCGACTTCATTTTCATCCACACACAGTGAGTGATAGACGGAGAAATGCGAGAGTTTAAGGAGAGAGAGAGAGAGAGAGAGAGAGAGAGAGAGAGAGAGAGAGAGAGAGAGAGAGAGAGAGAGAGAGAGATGTAAGCCGCTCCCCTCGCGTGGATAAAACGAAATGTGAAGATGAGGGCACTTCACTGCAATTAACTCTATTTATCCAACTTTTTAAAACTTGTGTAGATTTATGCTTTGATTTAGTTTCTGTAAATCTGAAAGGTTTACAGTGCGTAACAATATGTATATGTGTAACAATATATATATATATATATATAAATGTAGGGCTGGGAGTCTGTGTCCATAATCTACAGTTTATAAGAGGATCATAATGAATCGCAGCATAATCCCATTCACAAGCCAATAACATTTCAAGCCTGTCAATAGAGATCATGACGCTGTGGTCGATTCTGATTGGCCAGTCAGGTCATTAGGCGTATTATTGCTCAGTAACTGCATATAAAAGACAATATGTGAAAGATGATTTGAGCTTCTTTTGAACTGCAATTAACATATAAATAAAAAAAAGTAGCATAAAGGCAGCGCCAAAATGCTGATATTATTATTATTATTGTTGTTGTTGTTGTTGTTGTTGTTGGTGGTGGTGGTGTTGGTGTTGTTGTTGTTGTTGTTGCTGCTGCTGATGTTATAGGAAGTATTACCCAATACGTTATTTTTAATCAGAATGTTCACCTATGGGTTTTCCTCAGGTTCACCGGGTTCTCTGATTTTCTCCAACCTACCAAAAAACAGGCCAAATTAAGATAATGTACTGCTAGATTATGAATGAGTGTATGAATGGGTGTGTGTGTGTCTGTGTGTGTTTGTGTGTGTGTGTGTGTGTGTGTGTTTGCAATTCCCATTCAACCTGTATTCCCACCTCACTCGCTGTATTCCCATTGTTCCTTAAAGACAAGCTCTGTATTCTCGATATTCCTGACAAGGATAATGCAGTTACTACAAATGTATAAATGAGAAATTAAAAAGAACCCAATTTTTCAGAAACACAGCAAGTCAAACATGTGCATTTTTGTTCCTACTGTTCCCTGAACCTCAGTTATACACACACACCCACACACACACACACACACACACACACATTTATCAGCTTAAGGTGAAGTGTATCTCTCTGAGTGTAAAGTGTAAACTTTCCTTATCACTTTGACTCATGCAGAACACAGACATCATGCTGGCACAGTCATAAAGGCAGCTGTTTTATACCTCTACTGAGGGATTATTGCTAGATTTACACATTATGTATAGATATGTAAACATTAAGTGTTCAAATGATCTTTAAAAACCATACACATTTATGTATATGTATATTTATACAACTGTGCAAAAGTTTTAGGCAGGTGTGAAAAATGCTGTAAACAAAGAATGCTTTCAAAAATGGAAGTGTTAAACATTTATTTTCATAAATGAACAAAATGCAGTGAACGAACAAAAGAGAAATCTAAATCAAATCAATATTTAGTGTGACCAGCCTTTGCCTTCAAAACAGCAGCAATTCTAATACTTGCACACAGTTTTTGTAGGAACTCGCCTGGTAGGTTGTTCCAAACATCTTGGAGAACTAACCACAGATCTTCTGTAGATGTAGGCTTTCTCACATCCTTCTGTCTCTTCATGTAATCTCAGACACACTCTGATGATGTTGAGATCAGGGCTCTGTGGGGGCCGTGCCATCACTTCATGCTAGTTTGAAGGCAGAAGGTAGAAACACCAAATATTGATTTGATTTAGATTTTAGTTTGCTCACTTTGCATTTTGTAAATTGACAGAAATAAACGCTCATTATTAATATTTCTGAAAGCATTCTTTGTTTACAGCATTTTTTTGCCTGCCTAAAAGTTTTGCACAGTATACTGTATATGTATGTATGTTATTTTTCCACTTATATTTTCATACTTTATATAGTTTTTTAAATAGTTTATACTTTTTTATTTATCTATCTCCTTTTGGTTTTGGTTTATTTCTTTATCCTAAATTGAATTCCTAAATTGCAATCCTTTTTTTATTCTTATATACTGGACAGATGCAAAAAGCATCACTGCATGTCGTACCCTGTATGTATGTGTATGTGATAAATAAAATTTGATTTGATTTGGTTTGATTTGATTTTGATCATATGAGAAGATTCCCAGTATTACACTTGTAATACATTCACATTCCCAGTATTACACTTGTAATATTTGATATAAAATATGATCATTATGCTAGACACATTAATAATATTGGTCAATGTGTGGTATGTTGAAGCAGCTACACTTCAGATGTAGTAGAAGTTGAACATAATACACAAAGTTTCTTGAAGATGAAGAACATCTCGGATAAAATCCTCTCCTCTATTTTCTTTATAGAAAAGAAGAGCTTTTCATTTGCACTAAGATGTAAATATAAAGCTGAAATTCTGTACATTTTATAAACGCGATTAATTCTGTGGTGCAGCTGCTAGAATCAGTACCTCATAGCATCCAGATCAAGGGATCGAAGATGAGCTCAGGATTACATCATCGATGTTTTTGCATATTAGTGCATGTGTGTGGGTGCTATCCAGAGATGTGTTCATGTCCAGGATCTTTTCCTACATGCCCACTGTTCCCATTTTCTCCAGAACTATTTCCTAATGCCCAAGATAAAGTGCTTACTGAAAATGAGTGAAAGAAAAACAAAATGTGATTCAATATCTTTAAACCCCCAGGAAATCCACTAAACCCACTGATCAAATCTTGTAAATGTTGTTAAGACACGCATCTTGCCTGAACATGTGAAAGATTGCATACAGAGATCTAGTAAACAAAGTAAAGGGTAAAACAATAAATAAAAAAATCAACAACCCACACAAACATTTGGGTAGAATCTTGTAATATCAATCACAGCATTGTTGGTCTTAAACAGCCTCCAGATGTTGAGAAGTAAACCATGTGTATGTCATTTTCAGCTAGTTTCAGTCTTACTACTTTACCGTCATGCAGTCTGAGAGTACGGTTGAGCAAGGTCTGAGAAAACCTCTGAGTTTGTTACTCATACTATTAAAAGCTGTTATTATTTAAAAGTTGGTAATAAGGAAATGAGTTACTTGTATTGCTTAAATGAAGGTTTCACAAGCTGTGGAAATCATGTGAGAAAAAATGATTACATTTTAAACAGTACTTCATTCATTCAATCTAATGCAGGTTAGCTTGTGAAAAAACTAGCATCAAATAGCTAATATACCTCAATGACAGCTTGCGAAACTAAGAGACCTCAGATTGTAATGCTAATCACTCAATACCTTCTTTTATGGTGATATTAGCTAGAACTAGCTAGCTACAGTGCCTTGCAAAAGTATTCATACCCACTGAACTTTTCCACATTTTGACATGTTACAACCACAAAGAAAAATGTATTTTATTTGGATTTTATGAAAATAGACCAAAAGAAAGGGCACATAATTGTGAAGTGGATTGAAAACTATAAATGGTTTCCAACTTTTTTTTTTTTTTTTTTTTTTTACAAATAAATATCTGAAAAGTGTGGTGTGCATTTGTATTCAGCCCTCTTTAATCTGATACCCCTAACTAAAATCCAGTGAAAACAACTGCCTTCAGAAGTCACCTAATTAGTAAATAGAGTGCATTTGTGTGTAATTTAATCTCAGTATAAATACAGCTGTCCTGTGAAGCCCTCAGAAGTGTGTTAGAGAACATTTGTGAACAAACAGCATCATGAAGACAAAAGAACACACCAGACAGGTCAGGGATAAAGTTGTGGAGAAGTTTAAAGCAGGGTTAGGTTAGAAATTAATATTCTAAGCCTTGAACATCTCACAGAGCACTGTACAATCCATCATCCGGGAATAGAAAAAGTATGGCACAACTGCAAGCCAATCAAGACATGGCTGTCCACCTAAACTGAGAGGCCGTGCAAGGAGAGCATTAATCAGAGAAGCAGCTAAGAGGCCCATGGTAACTCTGGAGGAGCTGCAGAGATCCACAGCTCAGGTGGGAGAATCTGTCCACAGGACAACTATTAGTCATGCACTCCACAAATCTGGTCTTTATGGAAGAGTGGCAAGAAGAAAGCCATTGTTGAAAGAAAGCTATAAGAAATCCTGTTTGCAGTTTACAAACATAATGTGGAAGAAGGTGCTCTGGTCAGAGACCAAAATTGAACATTTTTGCCAAAATTCAAAACGTTATGTGTGGCAGAAACCTAACACTGCACATCAACCTGAACACACCATATCCACCGTGAAACATGGTGGTGGCAGCATCATGTTTTGGGGATGCTTTTCTTCAGCAGGGATAGGGAAGAATAGATTTGTAAATATTTACTATTTCAGTTTAAAATAAAATAAAATAATAGTGTGAACAATTAATTAAAATAAAGCAGGATTTACTTACAGGAGGAGTACTAACACTGCATCTACCTATACACAGATATCTGCATACATCGGAGTACAGGAGGAGTACTAACACTACACCTATACACAGATATCTGCATACATCGGAGTACAGGAGGAGTACTAACACTACACCTATACACAGATATCTGCATACATCGATCATATTTAAGTACATAGCTAACATATCTGACGATGTACCTACATAGCTAAGTTAACAATGTAACTTAAATGGAGTACTGAAGCTAACATGCCACGATCACCACACTAGCAATTAACTAAGTATTAAACATAACTATTATCAGAGCTGGCAAGTGCTACAATATCTTTTTCCCCTTTTTTATTATTATTAATTTTTAGACATTTATTTGTTTGTTTGCACAATGTGAAGAGTCAGAGAAAGAGTAAGACGAGGAGGAGAATGAGGAGAACGAGAAGGAGGAGGAGGAAGGGGAGGAAGAGGAATCAACAGAGGAGGAATCAACAGAGGAAGAGGAAGAGATAGAGGCCATGCTGGAGGTAGGGGTAGAGGTAGAGGTAGAGGTAGAGGTAGAGGTAGAGGAAGAGGAAGAGGAAGAGGAAGACAAGAAGGTGCTCAAAGAGGACCGAATCTGACAAACGAGATCCGCGCAACACTGGTTGACCACGTTGTCAACCATGGCCTGACGCTGAGGGAGGCTGGACTGCGAGTACAGCCAAATCTAAGCCGATACACTATGGCAAGTGTGATAACATTTCGACTGGAAAATAGGTACAGTGTATTGTAAAAATATCATCATATCAAAAACATCTGCACGGTTTCAGTAACTGCTCACAGTACTGTATTCTATGCACTATCAACACTTCTGTTACCTTTTCCTGTGAAATTACTGTACTATTGTATACTGTTTTGTTTTTTTCCTACATAGGATTTTGGGTCAGGAACGACAAGGGGGAAGGCCTCCTATGTTCACAGAACAGCAAGAGAGGGACATAGTAAACATGGTTTTGGTCAACAATGCTATAATACTCAATCAGCCCCAAGCTAACATTGTCAATAACCACACCAGTTTCAACGATATCCATCAGGTCTCAACATCAACACTGGCACGCATCCTACAAAATAAACTTATTCAAATGAAGCAAATTTATGAAGTTCCGTTCGAGCGCAATTCCGAAAGGGTGAAACGACTGCGGCATGATTATGCAGAGGTACTGTATGTATTCACTTTAGCAGTGTGTTCTTGCATACTGTCTCATAATCTTTTACTGTACTGTAATATGTATACTAGATCTACACTGAACTACACAATTTTGCATGACACTGTTCTTCAGAGAGTTTTACGAATGGATGGAGAGGAGATCCAGCATGAGTTCATATGGGTTCAACCTGACGAGAACACGAAGGGGTGGAAGATACATCATTGGCCTCAGGGCTATAGTCAATGTCCCATGGCAATGTGGGGGTAATAAAACACTCTGTGCAGCCATTACACAGAATGGGGTCCTCCACCGCCATGTCCATATGGGCCCTTACAACACAGCACTCATACTTACATTCTTGGACCAATTGCACAAGATAACAGCAGCAAATCAAATCGATCATATGCAATACATTGTTGTTTGGGACAATGTGTCTTTCCATCGCTCTGCTCTGGTTCAGAACTGGTTTCAGCAACATCCACATTTCACCGTCCTATATCTTCCACCATACTCTCCATTCCTCAACCCTATAGAAGAGTTTTTCTCGGCAAGGCGGTGGAAGGTATATGATCTCCGTCTCCAGGCTGAGGTACCCCATCCAAGCCATGGAGGAGGCCTATGACCAGATGGAGGTAGCAGTAATGCAAGGATGGATTCGTCATTCACGATGTTTCTTTCCAAGGTGTCTTGCTAATGACAACATTGCCTGTGATGTTGATGAAATTCTCTGGCCAGATCCAGCTAGGCGAAGAGACAATGTCTAGTTTTTTTTTTGTATTTTTTACCATAAACATACAGTAGGGGAGAGTGGGGTAAGATGAGCCAGATTTTACTTATGTGGATCTCCAAGCAAGGGAAATTTAGACAGAAGTAAAACGAAGACATCTACTGTTAATTTGGGATGTTGCCTATCAACTGAAAATATAAGAATGCACCTATGACATAGATCTTTGAAAATATGACCTCAGAAAAAAAAGTGTTCATGTGACTTGTTAAATTGACCATCCTATTTTTTGCAAGTATAATACAAAAAAAAACTTTTAAAAAGTTATTTAACAATACACTTACCTTTCCAAACAATGTCATTTATTAAAGCTACCTCAAACAACACAAAACAAACCAGTTAAAGTTGAAGTCCAACCTTTCAAGGTTTAGGAAGCTTCTTCAGCACATCATTCAGTGGGACAGATCCTACATAGAGGTGGAGGTTGAAGCCATGGGTTGATCTTCTACAGAAGTAGACAGCACATCAGGGTTTGGTCTGTCTGACACCATGGATGGTTCAAACTCTGCATCAGAGAAAATATCCCTGTTGTAAGTAAAAATCCCTGTGGACCTGAATCCAGAACAGATATTCCATGGTGTCATTGCTGACATGAAAGCCTCGTTCACACATACAGGGATGTGGTACAGTATATGCTGGCTGTAATTGGTCTTGGATGGACCATGGACACTCTTGTCCAGAAGCTGCAGGCGATGAGATGTGTGGGGTGGAATTGTGAGCATAACAATCCCCTTTCTCTTTGCTTAAATCAAGTAGTAGCACTATGAGATGGTCAGAGGAGCACCTGGTATGCTGAACCAGATGTTCAAAGAACTCTGCAAAGGTGTCTTCATTGATCCAACCACTGGTTCAATTTACCCCACATCATCTGGCTCACTTTGCCCCATAGCCAACATTTTGGTAAAAAATGGCCTAGCTTAGCAATTCAGGCTAACTTTTAGCTTGATGATTCACATGGTTTTATATGTTGACAAATCACCAAAATGTACCATACACAACTTTAGACCTAGATAAATTTGCTTTGGCACAACAGCGAGTATACCTGAAAAGCAGAAAATCAACTTTAACAAGCAAATAAGTGTTTTTGTGAAAAAAAAAACAACTTATCTCTTGTCCCATGTGCTTCTCCTCTCACTCACTCACTCATTTTCTACCACGTTATCCGAACTACCTCAGGTCACAGGGAGCCTGTCTCAGGCGTCATCGGCCATCAAGGCAGGATACACCCTGGATGGAGTGCCAATCCATCACAGGGCGCACACACACACACACACACACTCATTCATTCACGCAATCACACACTACGGACAATTTTCCAGAGATGTCAATCAACCTACCATGCATGTCTTTGGACTGGGGGAGGAAACCAGAGTACCCAGAGGAAACCCCTGAGGCACAGGGAGAACATGCAAACTCCGCACACACAAGGCGGAGGCGGGAATCGAACCCCAACCGTGGAGGTGTGAGGCAAACGTGCTACCAACTAAGCCACCGTGCCCCCCGTGCTTCTTCTCTTCACAAAAAATTACAAATGATGGAGTCCTTCAGAATGTGTGGTCACATTACACATAATTTGCATAGTTGCCCAGAAACGGGGTGGGTTTACCCACTGGGTCATCTTACCCCACTCTCCCCTACATGTCAACATTTTGGGTGTATTGACAAATAAATGAGTTTCTTCAGTCTGCAACTGGTCTTGTGTAGTGTTTGGTGAATTTACATTATATTTGTACTTTATTGATGGTAGCCTACTCTAATCATAGGGAAGTAGAAGTGCTAAAAGTGTTTTAGGTTTATCACAGCAGAGTGTAACTCGTGCAAACTGAGTATAGTAATGTGAAACGTGTGTGTTTCATATGGTAACAAAGTGTGGTTTTGAAACAGAAGTGTATAGTTTTTACAAGAGTGTTTAATTATGCAAGGGATCTGTAGAGTTTTGCTAATTGTGTGTGTGGTTGTGCTAATTGTGTGTAGTGTGCAATCTAAAAAACTGTAATATATTTATATATATATATATATATATATATATATATATATATATATATATATATATATATATATTGGGGTAGTAGTATCGTATAAAAAACAAAAAGCACTTTTTTAAAAACGTAAATAAAGTGCAAACATGAAGTTACAGTCACAGCACGTTCTCATGTCTTCTCATGTCTAACTGTTTAGAAGATAAAAACTATCAGCTTTCTGACTGATATCAGGCTATACAGTAGCTCTCACCTAGAAGGTGGATAGCTGTGGCCATCACACTGATATACACAATGAAGCTTCTCTTTTCATAATCTTTGTACAGTGAAGAGAGAATGATGATGACAGCCATAGATAATTGCAGCCTTGTTTCTCAGAAACCATTTCTTTCACCAGTTTACTAACTCTGACACTAGCAATCATCACAGTAATCCCTGTGGAGGTGTATCGTCAAACATCTGGACTATATTTAAAAAAAAAAAAAAAGAAGAAGATTTGTTAGTGCATGCAAAACAGAAGTAGAAACCTCTCACTATACACCTCAAATGAGTTACCACAATACATGTACATGGCCAGATCATTAATTTTACATTTAAATGCAAAAAGGTATTTGATCATCCCTTGTGCTAGCCACTTTACTTAATAAAGCCAGACTCCCATTTTTCAGCTCCTTGAGCTGCATAGCGACAGTAACCCAGCAGCAAGGCTTAGACTACAATTAATCTTCTCAGTTGTTTACGCCTTTCAGCAAACACAGTGTAGTGTATGTTCTCGTGTCCCAACACATTTCTCAAAATGATGCATATAATTATCATTTGATATAAAGTGAGTAAAAAGTCAATTGCTGACTTCAGAAACACATCATAATAATGCTGACATTATCATGCAAACACATTTTACTGCTGGCATTAACATCAAATTCTGTTATCTACTGACTGAAAACACAGCTGCTGTGTGTGTGTCTGTGTGTGTGTGTGGGTCTGTGTGCCTGTGTGTGTGCTGTTACTCCCTGGGAGAGGGCTAGAAGTGCCAGAAAGGAATATCTGCCCTTATTTGGACCCCTGGACTGGTCTTCGTGAGAACATTTTTAAATATTTTTTTACTTTGTTTATTAGTTCTTTTTTTTTTTAAATAGCTAAAAAGTTTGCAAGTCAATAGAAGGTGCTGAAAAAGTGTGTGTGTGTTTGTGTGTGTGTTTGTGTGTGTGTTTGTGTGTGTGTTTGTGTGTGTGTGTGTGTGTGTGTGTGTGTGTGTGTGTGTGTGGGTGTGGGTGTGGGTGGGTGTTTGTGTGTATGTTGTGTGTGTGTGTGTGTGTGTGTGTGTGTGTGTGTGTGTGTGTGTGTGTGTGTGTGTGTGTGTGTGTGTCTGAAGAGTTTCTATGCAGATCACATCTCGTTTGAAGCCTGCAAACATAGACTACTGGAGAAAAAGAAAAGATAAGAAAAAAAAACGAAAAGAAAGGAAAAGAAAAGAAAAAGGTTCTCATTCTCAAACAAATCTTTAATGACCACAAACATTATTGTGATTCAGTCATTAAGTAATTTATGTGACTGAAATGCAAAATATAATGTTGATGATGTAACAGTTTAAACTCTTTAATATTCAAATCCATTAAATACAGAATCTTTATTAAAATTCCTTCTTTTCATTTATTTATACATTCATATGCAGTGACCACATTACCAGGTCGACCGCAGAGACAATGAGCACACACACTAGACGGGACATTAGTCCAGGATTGGACACACTGCACACACATACACGTTCACATTCACCTAGAGGTCTTTTAGCCTAACCAAATCCACCGATCATCATGTTTTGTAAAGGTGGAAGAAAAGAACAGAGCTCTGGATTTTGAGATTGACAACCTGTAAAAGGGCCTGTTGAGACATAGATGAAACATGCTGATTCTGCAGTTCAAACATGGCCAAGTGGATCAGTATCCTCATCATCTCTCTGTGCAGATTTATTACCATAAATGTACAAAACCAAGAAGTGATATTTGTAGAGCAGTTTAACGACACAAACCCAGCTGATAAAACACACAATCACAGCTTGTACACACACACACACACACAAATCATAATGTATATGCCTACACAACATACACACACACAAATCATTGGGTATATCCCTACACAACATGTACACACACACGCACAGACACACACACAAATCATAAGGTATATGCTTACACAACATGCACACATACACGCACAGACACACACAAACACACAAACACACACAAATCATAGGGTATATCCCTACACAACAGACACACACACATACACACACACACACACACACACACACACACACACACACACACACACACACACACACACACACACACACACACACAAATCATAGGGTGTATGCTTACACAACATGCACACACACACTCAGACACAAATCATAGGGTATATGCCTACACATACATGCTTACACACACAGACACACAACATAATCTTACAAAAAAAATGTAAAATAAATTTGTGGCAAGCCCAATATAGACACACACACACACACACACACACACACACACACACACACACACACACACACAAATCCTAGGGTATATGATCACACACACACACACACACACACACACACACACACACACACACACACACACACACACACACACACACACACACCATCCAGGAGAACAAAATAAAAAAAAACATAATCTTACAACGAATGTAAAATTTGTCACCGACAATATATACTGACAATATATAATAAACTTGCACACACAGAGAGAGAGAGAGAGAGAGAGAGAGAGAGAGAGAGAGAGAGAGAGAGAGAGAGAGAGAGAGAGAGAGAGAGAGAGACTAGCATCAGGTCAGGTCACTGTGATTGAATGAATATGCAATAGAGCAACAGCAGAGGGCGCTGTTGTTATTTTATAGCGCATATCCACTGGAAAACGTGCGTAGTTTTTAATAGAGAACAAAAAAAATTTAACAAGAAAAATTATTTAGAAGTATTAGACCTGCTTATGCCAAATGACTGGATGTTTCTCTTTAATCAGATTTTATGACAGCAGGATTGTCACTGTGCTGGATGTAGAGTGTTTATTCATTTCTGTGGGGTTTCTTTTGCCCTGGTTTTGTCAATTGTACATAATGTTCAAGTACACAGTACATGCTGGTTGTCAGATTATTATAAACACACCATATCACTAATGATCACAAAAACTAAGTGTTTGTTTACCAGACACCAGATGATGAGCTGCATTAGTAGCGCTACAAGCTGGAACACAGCCCTGTTTAGATGACGCACATACACTGCAGATTGTAGCTTAAATACTGGATGCCATATTTATTTTTCTAGCTTAAATCCATGCTAGTGTGGGCATGTGGCAGAAATAAAACTGAAAGTAGAATCGAATTTCACAGCAGAAGCGAGATGCCTGTCGAGCACAACACATTTTCTCTACTCCACCGTCCATTTCTGTGCTTTCTTTTGCAAATATCTGTGTAGTCCTTTACACCTTTAAACTTTAGTACCAGTAGGAGATATCACCATGTTCGACTGCACTCCATGATTACAGTGATACACCATGCAATACAGTATAAATATTGTATTTACCACTCTTTACATCCATGGTGCACACAAAAACATGAGGTTACAGTAGGCAGAAGCTCACCAAAACTAAACTGCTTAAAATCGGAATGACAACTGTTGGTCTTTTTTCAATTTTCTATCTTCAATCTTTGGACTGTAGGTGATATTTTGTGGCTGTTTATGGAAATTCTGTTGTAATGTCAGTAAAATCACAAAAAGGACTTAAAAGACAAAGAACCCATTTTTAGGTTGTTTTAAATGTGTTTTATCATTATCAGTAAATAAAATTGGGGCATAGAAACCTTTATTATTGCCACATACACAGAGAGGAAGTCTTTTCTTTGCAAGAAAAGACTTCCTTAGGGTCAGAGCACAGGGGCTGCTATGATACAGCGCCCCTGGAGTAGCTTGGCAGTGCTAGGGCTTGAGCCCCAACCCTCTGATCAACAACCCATAGTCTTAACCACTTGAGCCACTACTTCTCTGTGGTAAAGAGAAATTACAGAGAGTATCTTTCTGCGAGGAAGTTTAGAAGTGGAAGTTCAGTTCTTAAGTTGCTGAATTATTGATGGACGCTTGTGAGGTCAATTGTGAAGTAATGTTAATAACATCACAAAAAGAGGTGAATTAAAAGAGAACATTGTTTTAGGTTAAGAAAATTTTATAAGGGTGGGAGTGGAGGAATATCAGATATCACATGACAGGGCTGATCATCATTCCCAGGACCACCAAACTGCCACTTTTATGCCATTGAGCAAGCACTTTAACCATCAACTGCTCAGTTATATAAACGAGATCAATGCAATTGCTCTGGATAATAACATCTGTCCAATGCTGTGTTAGGGAGGGAAGATCTGATGCACCTAAATAACATAGATAGATAGATAGATAGATAGATAGATAGATAGATAGATAGATAGATAGATAGATAGATAGATAGATAGATAGATAGATAGATAGATAGATAGATAGATAGATAGATAGATAGATAGATAGCCCTCTCATACTGTAGTCTCTGCACTCTTTTAGATGGTGTATAAAGTTGTCCTCTTTTAAACAGGAAGCTGTAAGGAGATACTGAAAACTGTCACTCCGTGTGATAGGAAAAGTTGCTGTTCAGTGAGGATGAGTGTCAAATTCTCTGTTGTTTGCTTTAATGAATTATTTACGCAGGCAACATACACCAAATTCAATTATTTATTAGGGAAATTTGCATCATATTTTCAGTGTTGAAGTGTCAGCGCAGCTTGTAGCATGTAATCGCAATTGCAATTAATTCAGAAGCACACAACCAAGTATACTGTACAAAGAACAACAAATACACACCAACATATGTAAATACTGCAGACATTCACAAAATAGAGACAGGCAACCTACACTGTTGTATTATACAAAGACATGTCTTGTATGTCCTGAAACATGTTTTAAATCTCTACAGAAATTGAAAGTGTTGAAATTAAATTCATCATTCTTTCATTCATCTAATTCTTCCATGACTACTTTATCCTTCCTGCTTTATTTATGGTAAATGGGAGCTCTGTGTGTGGGTCGTTACATGTTCAGACGAAAAAAATATTGCATTAACATTTTTTCAAGATTTAATCAGGTTCTGACTAACCCTGGAACACATTAACCGTCTTTTCACACTGCACTTACCCGAAAGTTATCGTTCTAAGTTCTAAACCGCCCTTTGGTTCACACTGGTAATTTAGACGTGAGGTTAACGCAGACTACGGATTACTAGCATCACATTTGCAGTGATAACATTGTGGTGCGAAAATTGTACAGTGTGAAAGGAAAGTGTTAGAATGTTACGACTAAATGCTTTGCAAGAGACACCCAATCAGATATTGACCATCATGTGCCTCATATTACATGACAGACAGGACACAGAAACACTTAGGAAAAACATCTCTGTAGCGTCGATTGGCTAAACACTGAACACCACTGAATGAACATTCATTCATCTAAAATAACCACTTTATCTTGGTCAAAGTCAATTATTTGTTCAAGGGAATTCATAGCCAGGGAAGCAGGGATTACTGAGTACAAGATGGGAAACCATCCTGAACAGGATTCCAGTCTTTCCACCAGGGAGGGAATTCTGGGATTACTAAGTACAAGATGGGAAACCATCCTGGATAAGCTTCCAATCCTTCCATCAGCCAGGTAATTCTGGGATTAAGTATAAAATGGAAAACCATC